>NW_018408742.1:258374-309296 GCF_002113885.1 Mizuhopecten yessoensis | reverse complement strand
AATATTACATGTTAATAACTTGATTGGAATTATAACCTTGAATTGACAGTTTGATACTTTGAAAATTTTGAGCCAGCCCTACCCCCAAGGGCTGTAGGGTGGGGCTCAAAGGAGTCAGTGTACTAAAATTTCTTCATTTTCCTTGTTAAGAATCAGAGGTGCTAGTTTCAAAATTCTTTTTAGTCTGAAATCTGTATGCTAGATATTGAGTAAGGTGGTTTTATTGTTTTTTGTCACTTTGAATAATATTTCTGTTCATGTTAAAAACAAAAATCAACTCTCTGTATAAATATATCAGGTGACCGTTAAGGCCCATGGGCCTCTTGTTATGTAGTTATATTTTAATAACTAAGTGACATTTCCTATAAGTAATCATGAGATATTTCAACCAATACCATGACAGAAATCTTACAATTGTTTTGTAGATTTTTCAGTTTTGTCCTAAAATGTTACAGTATAGACTCATAAGAGTTATCTCCCTTTGAATGATACCCTAAAAGAACGTACATGTGCTAATCCATAGCTGATAATGGTTATTATATATAGCACTTAATCCTTGCCTGTAAAGGTAAAAGTACTGGTGTGGAAAGTTAAAGTTAAATCTAATTAAAGGAGTATTACACCTAACGTGTTGAACTTTTATTTTCACATTTATGATATGACAAAAAATGCAATGATTGTAGATAATTATGTACACCAAAAATGATTTAATTAACACGGTCACCTGGCCTTAGACAACAATTAATTTCATTGTTATAACATGAATTATAATCAAAAGGTTCTGATAACGGCCCACCTATTAGGCCGAAACGTGTAAACACTGGATTAAACTTGCTGATATCCCAGTTGATGTTATAATGGTCATCTCTTCTCATTATAATTAAAAGGGTTATCTGGCGTCTCATTTCACTACCATAATTAATGGTCAAGATTGAAAAAATGTATCAAAATGTGTGAAATCAAGATCATTCATATTTATTTTGATTCATTTGAAAAAACTTTTGAAAAAAAAAATCAAATTATGACCATGCACTAGAAAAGAAAGAACTGGTTGTTTGTAACAGAGCATTTTGAACTCGTGAAATGTTCTTAGTAGATGTATGGTATAGAGGATACAGGGTGAAAGTATTTAATACATAGAGCGAACAGGAAGGCATAAACTGATATAAACAAAAACCTCATTGACAGTCTCAAGTAGCTACTTCCCAGGGATTTCAGACGGGACAGAAAGTGTCTTAACATCCTTTCTAAAAACTTACTAGCTTACGTTGTAATCTCATTACACTGGTATAGTTATCAAAGGGACCGATAATAAGTTGGCATTCAAAGGGACCGATAATATAGGCCTGTTACACCATCGCTGACTCGCTAAGCCTGGTGGGAATTACTACACCGTTATCCTATCACAGGTAGGAGCTTATTATGTCTAATATATATATATATAACTTTCAAACTTTCATATCTTCTTCCTCAAATTTTCTTTTCAGTTTTAAAACTTGATTACTCGATCAAGGCCTGATTATAAAGTGAAAGGGAAATACTAACTTAGCGTGTTCAGTTTTGAAAATTATTTCTCTCATGATTGCATCAGTACTTTTGGTATATCATTTTACTCCTTAAAAATAAATAATTTTGTGTACAGTATACCAGGAAATTTCCCCCCAGTCAAACTTTTGCGCTTCGTGGGTTAAATGCGTGTTCGCCCAGTGTTAGTTTCGCCCTTTACATTAAACTACTATGTCAATTATTTGTTTCCTTACGTTCATTGTAAAGATAAATTCGCTCTAGTTACGGAGGGTAAAAAGTTGGAAAATTAAACTGCACTGACAGTTTCCCAGTATACAGTAGTTCCTTCAACATTCAAAATGGTGGGGGGAAAACTTTGGTGTCTTGTTCAGTTTTGACAATAATTTCTTTCAAATTGACAGCATATCAGATTACTCTTGAAAAATAAATAATGTGATGCAGTTTCTTCAATATTCAAAGTGAAGGTCAGCAAAAATGATAAGCTTGATGACTTCCATTAAAATAAAATGTAATCCTAAAAATATTTTGTTGCACATCCTGTCAAGGATAGAAAACTTGCCTAAAAAGTATTTGTTTGTGGAGCAGGTCATCAGCTTTCATAAGGATTTCTTCACACTGAAAAATAGTCTAAATAGAAATTGAAAGTTAAATTATGAAGCTACTTATCAGGCATTTCTACTGTAAAATGTTCATACCTATGTAAGATGATAAATAAGTCATTACTCGCACGTGGACCTTTCTAAAATGTTTATTTTGTAACGTCGGGGTTTACTTTTATATTACAATATGTCGTGAGAGAATTTGATTTTGTGATTATGACTTGATGGATAATCCAATCAGAAAAAAGATTAAAGCCAAGTAATCCAATCAGACGACAGATTACAAGATTGACTCTGAAAGGAGACATTACTCGTTGAGATTTGTATGTTTAGGCTATTTAACGTAGTCGGTGGGCTTTTAAATATATTTTCACATAATGGTTATGTTAAACATTTCCAATACTTATGTAGTTACAATGTCTTACCTGTGGGAAAAGCTTCAGAAAGTTCTGGCCTGGCATAGGTAAGAATACATTATGTCAAACTATACGTTTCTAAGTTATATTAACACTTATGGGAAACTGTGATTTTCTGCTTGATAAAAATGTTGTTATTTTAAAGTATAGATACAGGAATGTGTCTTATCCTTGAATGTTGAGTCATGGTGAGTCAAATAATTGTTGTCATTTAGTAGTGATGGTAAAAGTCTGTGTTTTTTTTTTTTTACCTCATCTCATTTTGAACCCATATGCAGGTATATTGGGTTAATTTCAATGATATGACACACAGGGGTCAGAAAAAGTAAAACTGAAATAGAATCAAATGAAGTAAAACTAAAGTTATATGAGATTAAGAATAGACACAAGTAATTTGACTGTTTTTTCGGTGGTGAAAACTTGATAAATTAATAGAAAGCATGGAATGTTTTTTATAAAAATATGAAGGATTAATTATTACTCTGGAGACAAAAGTACTGAGTTCAAGTGAAAATATTCTGTTCAAAACTAATTCTGTTGCCGAGAAGCCTGTAAAAATGATATCCAGTGGTCTTTATTGCTAGTAGAAGGGAGACTAATCCTGATACCTTCACTGTGTAGTTTGGAGATTGGCTGCTTCTAGGAATGACTTCTTCAGCATTAATATCGATTGTAAAAGTATTGGATTTTGATTCATAGTTATACTGTATATGAATGTATATGAAGGGAGATAACTCTAACACCAACATCACAGATAGTTTAAAGAAACATTTTTCTTTAGCCGAACTTATCATTGTACTGCTCTTTTCACAGTCACAGAATCACGCTGACGTTGCTATAGAGACTTTTTATAAGTCGTAGAGAAATCAGCTTATTTAGACATTTCTAAAGACATCACTGAAAATATTGATGTCTGAAAACGCTAAGGAATTGTGTTACATATACCACACGTACTGGATAGATTGTACCCACAAGCTGAGTGTCCTGTAAGGGGGCAAAGGTCATGCTCAAAGATCAACACACTGCAAGCTCAATGTCTAGACTGAAACTTTTGTGCAATGAATTTGATGAAACCTGATGGGATTATGTCTTATACCACATACAGGCCTGTACTCCCAAGGTCAAAGCAAGAGGTCAGAGGTCAAATCTCTTAATGCTGAAGTGATGAATATTGCAACCATAGCAGATTGTTATTTTCATTGTATACCAAGAAAATGATGGGTTTTTTTTGTTCAGTGTGTATATAAAGGTTTCCTATGATTTTAGTATATAGAGATTGAGCACATACAGAAAGAACAATGACAGCTAGCTTTGGTTGGAGATTAAATTCTGCCTGAGGAATTAGGTCAGTACCGGTATGTCAGTGGTCATAGTAGAGAAACGGGTCAGTGTGTCCTCTGTCCACTTCCCAGTAAGGGATGACCACAGCTGTCACTGACGTACTACCTAATTAGCTCAGCTGTATATGGGTATCCAACCCTGGGGTAACACCTTAATCCCGAAAACATATGTCTTATCAAACCTGATGTCCTCAGTGAGTCGAAGGTCTCTTAAGTTCACCGCTGGTTTGGTTCACACCACAGATAGCGTCAGGATGGCCCTGACAGCAGAAAACGATCCACATAGTTAACATGATATTTTGATACAAATGAAAAATCTTTACTGGATTGCATTTTTCCTGTCTGTTAGATCACCACTTAAAAAAATACTAAATTACCAATATACTAAGTATGAATGTGTTAATGAGTCACTTTTATAGCAGAGAAATTTGATGGAGAAACAAGATGAAATGTTTTGGTAGTTTGACACCTATAATTCTGAAAAGTCGTCATTTCAAGATCACAGATAGTGTACGTGTTTGATTAGTAACATTAATGATAAATGCTGCACAAGTGTCTGACTAGAACATGATTAATCTAGTTTAAGATCCCTGTACCACCGTTGAAAATTGTAAATATGCATTGTTAACTTTTCTCCCGGCATACAAATTGTTTTGATAAATTGTGTCTGGAAAGAAAAACCACCCCTTCATTTTTTTTTTTATAAAAAAAAGTGAAATCAACATCAGCATTCTAAGTCAGGTGTGAAAAGATATTGGGTCACCAGTGCCTGATTGCTCTGGTTTTCCCGAGGTGCTCTGGTTTCTTCCCACATTAAGAGACCCTCCCCCACTCCCCCCCCCCCCTTCCTCTTGCACACTAACATTAGGGCCAACAAGAGACATAAATATAAGTTGACAGAACTTGTTTTATAACTGTTAAAAAATAGATAATGTTTATAAATAAGTGTTCTGAGTGTAAAAATGCAGATGAGACAAGGCAAGATTCCAACTTTGGACCTCAGATCATTATATTGTCACTCTAACTAACGGAGCTGCCTGGTCAGCAGAAGTACCCTGGCCATGTCATTCTACTGTGCTATCCAAAATGATATTAAAGGGAGGTAACTGTATTTACAAAAACTTAAAGTGAAACTCTCTAGTGTTTTGCCTGTAGTGGGACAGGGATCCTTAAATCTGTATTTATGAAAACTAAAAGCTGTGAAAAACTCAAAACTATCAATGCTATAGTTTTATTTATCCAAATACATTATTTACATCTATCAAGATGATATTTATTTCTGTCAAGGTCCTTTTTGTGTCGCCTGCGAAAAGCTGGTGACACAGAGGTATTGCTATGTCGGCGTCGGTGTTGGCACAGAGGTTTTCGTGCGATAACTTGAGTTTCCTTGGGCCGATCAAGCTCAAACTTAATGCAGTGCTTCCTTAACAAAAGTGCTTGCTTGAGATTGCTTTTCAGGCCCAAAGGTCAAAGGTCAAGGTCACTGTTACTATAAATAGAAAATCTGTTTTCCTGCGATAACTTGAGTTTCCTTGGGCTGATCAAACTCCAACTTCATGCAGTGCTTCCTTACCAAAAATGCTTGCTTTGGATTGCTTTCAGGTTCGAAGGTCAAATGTCAAGGTCACTGTTACTATAAATAGAAAATCTGTCTTACTATAAATAGAAAATCTGTTTTCCTGCGATAACTTGAGTTTCCTTGGGCTGATCAAACTCCATCTTCATGCAGTGCTTCCTTACCAAAAGCGCTTGCTTGGAATTTCTTTCAGGTCCGCAGGTCAAAGGTCAAGGTCACTGTTACTTTAAATAGAAAATCTGTGTTACTATAAATAGAAGATCTGTTTTCGTGCGACAACTTGAGTTTCCTTGGGCCGATCAAATTCAAACTTCATGCAGTGTTCCTTACCAACTGTGTTACTATAAATAGAAGTTTCAGGTCCGAAGGTCAAAGGTCAAGGTCACTGTTACTATAAATAGAAAATCTGTGTTACTATAAATAGAAAATCTGTTTTCGTGCGATAACTTAAGTTTCCTTGGGCCGATCAAACTCAAACTTCATGCAGTGCTAAGCACAATCGCCCAGCTTCCTGCGCAGGCGACACATCCACTTCCGTGGAGTTCTTGTTATATTGTCAAGGTCATTTTTATATTGTCAAGGTCATTTATATATCTCTCAAGGTCATGCATAAATAGATGTCAAGGTCACAGGTATATTACATTTTCTTAAGTCACTGTTCCCTACTAGTGGGAGTCTGACCCACATTTCTGCAGTATGAAACACCTATATTTGTATGTATTAAAAAGCTGTTATGATGCACTTTGGTCGTGTTCTATTTCAATCTGGATATTCGTTGGTTTTGATAACATCTGTCCAGGTGATGTCTGTAGCATACAATTGATATGGAAATGTCTTTGTCATTTGAGCTACAGGTAATGCATTTTGAGGTATCAATGATGAAATGAGGCGCGACGGCTCGCTAACGCAGTTGAATACAGTACGAGAGTGTAGAGATGTACAACACTCAAGCATTTATAACAATCAATGGGTTTTATTGGCCAACATTACCTTCCGGAATAAATTACCAATATCACTTATCACCTATCCATTGTTGGTTTTTTAGACCTTACATCTGTGTGGAAGCTCATCAGAGTAATAAAACATCCCTCCTTATCCAAATAGCCTGGTCCAGATCTGAGGATAGAAGATGCCACTAAAGCTTGCGAAGGGTGTGTGTGTGTGTACAGTATAACACTTAAGTATGGCACCTGTCCATTAAAATGGATATTGGTAGGAGAGGCGAGCTTATCCTTAGCATTAATCTACGTAATTACGCCGTGTACATTTGACCGGGAGTGCCTGCTGTGTACGTTTGTCCGGGAGTGCCAATGACCTACAGATTAATTTGTTGGGGATATAATATCCTTATGTTTTATTGGAATGCCAAAATTGTCGCAACAGACGAAATGGTCTGGTAATTAGAAAAAAATCTTGCTGATTATAAAATTACTGACTGCCTATTCAGTGGCTAGGTAATGGTGCAAATGAGATTGTACGATGAAGGTGAAACTAGCCCCAGAAATATATTAATGTCTCATATACGCGTATATATATGGAGATTGTGAAATTGCAGCCAGCTTTTAATGGAGAATATTTTTATATGTGATATTGTTGTAGGTTACTGGCATTAATATAACACTGACAGTTAGATTACTCGGAGACGATACACGATTTGTCTGATTGTATATAATTAAAGCGCTGATACGCCATAACATCTTGCAGCCATTCCAGGGATCCGACTCTTCTGATGCGGTAATCGCTTGGTGACATGTGGAAATTTCAATTGGAATTAGAGTTTTAAGAAACTTGTGACATTTGAGCGACTTGGTGGTGGTTTGGTAGCTATAAAGCGTACGTCAACGGTATGTTATTGGACGTTGGCGGGTTGTTGTGATAAAGCAGAGGACTCTCCAAGGACAGAGATTACCACTTCGGGATCTCTTGTGTTTATTTGGTGCCTGGCACAACAGGTAGGTCTAATGATATTTCACCGAATTCATTTTATGGTGGTGATGTAATAGAAGATTGAGTTCATTGTTTGGCTTGCCACCTTGTTAGCTGGTGAACAGTCAGCAAAACACATCAGATTAGGTATTGATTGTACAAGGATTTTTTTAATCTTAAATGTTTTAAGAATATTTCAATAAATGGATTTTTTGTAAAATTGTTTTTATTGGTAAAAAATTGATTATTTATTTAATCATAAATTAATTTTTAGTGTTTTTTTGCTTATCATGATTATGTTTATTTTCTGTTACTGTTGCAGAAAGCTGAAAATAAAAATAAATAAAACTGTTACCAGTTGTTGGTGTTTTTCAACACCCCAGCTTGTAGGTACTTTACTTGTTCTTACTGTTAGTAATATTCAAATATTTGTAAAACATTAAGACTGACCATTGTTTTTCCCCACATCTGACAACAATACAGCTTTATTTGTTTGCAATTTGAATGTCTAAGTTGGACATTCGACATGTGTTGAATGTTTAAAAATGCTTCAATCAATGATATGGGTTTTTGCCATCATTTTGACCATTATTTATTTTTAGATATATCTTATTTTTGAGGGTGAGAAACAGTTGAATTTCACACCTGAAGGACTTCAAACTACGTGAAAATAACTTTGTTTTGGTGAAAGTGACACCTCTTTAACCCTTTCACCACTAGTACTCTAGACCACAATGGACTCATCCATGTCAATGCATGGTAGAGTCTATTAAAGTTACATTGGGGTGACAGCAGGGTATCCAACACTTTAGGATAAAATGGCTATCAAAGTTGACTTTTAGTTCTTTAGGTCAAAGTTTGTTTTTAGAATGGATTTGGTTAGCTCTGTTTGACCTTAATTGGCCTTAAAAATATAGACTGACCTTCACCAGCAGTTTAAAAAAACCACAAGGAATGTTCACATGTGGTTGTAGCCACCTTACACCATTAGGAAGTTTATATTTGTGTGGAACTGTCAGGAAGGCTTAACTTGTCAAGTAAAACTATTATAAGTACATGCAGGTATAAAAACACTTCAAGGATAACTAGTTATGGCAGGAACAAAATCCAAATTATAGATGAACACTACATGTAATTGTGGACAAAATCATGATTAAATCTTCCTTACCTACAAATGTGTTTTGTTGTTGGGATGATAGGGGTAGGGGGATTCCAAAACCCAAAACAGACTGTATTTTGTAGGAATGGGGATCCAAAAACCAAGTGTTTGGGTGGAGAGGGGAGAGGAATCTGAAAACAAAATATTTACTGGAAGAGGAGACCAAAAACATTATATTTTGTTGGAGGGGGACCCAAAGGAGTGTGTTGTTATGGGAGGGGCACAAATAATGGACAACAAAAATTAGGCATGCAGTCATTTTATCAGCAGGTTCCCGCAATCTTCTTCAATCATCTTCCCTCTACAATTTAGGTCACTGTATGAAAGAGGAGTGGGACAAGTATTTGCCCAATTCAATAGGTAGGTGGTAATTATTGGCATGTGTCGGCCTCTTATTTATAATTCTTGGCCTGGCTTGTACATCATTAAGTGGAATGGGCAGACATGGCTAGGATAATTACCTGACATGGGAGAGACACTTCAGACTACACTTCCCCATGTGTTCTGACCTTCCTCGGAAAAAAGTTATTAACAGAGAAAAGTACATAGAGGGCTCAGTGGGTAGTGCGGAATGTAATGACAAACTGGTATAGCTTTCCTTAGAAGATGCAACAGCTGGGAGGGCATTTTCATCCTTATGGACCATCAGACAAGTTTACATCATGGCATTAATGCTTTTGGATAGCAGCAAGTTTGGTTTATTACAGAAAAAGGATGCTTTATACCTGTTTCTTGAATGTCCAGAACCGTGATATAGATTCAGCAAGTGGCATCAAAATTTTGATGACATCTACTTGGGATTTTTTAGGTAGAAAACAGGATTCCCAATCCGTGTTGTCCCATCAGTGCCAGGAGAAAAGTTTCTGATTGGAAGATAATTTTTTCATGGAGATATTATCATCATTTAGACGTTTTTCATGGAGATATTATCATCATTTAGAAGTTGTGTTTTTCTTGAAAATTGCGATAAAAATAAACTCTTTTCAATGTTCAGTGCCACAGACAAATATTAGACTGTGCCATGTATATATATATAATTTATTGGTACATAAGTTACATTTAATACTGGAGATTTGATTAACTTGGAGTATTTTTACCTATTCCTTGGAGATTTAACATTTAATACACGAGATTTGATTTACCTGGAGTATTTTCACCTATCCTTGGAAACTTACATTTAATACTAGAGCTTTGATTTACCTGGAGTATTTTTACCTTGTCCTTGGAGATTTAACATTTTTAAATACTGAAGATTTGATTTACCTGGAGTATTTTTACCTTGTCCTTGGAGATTTAACATTTTTAAATACTGAAGATTTGATTTACCTGGAGTATTTTTACCTTGTCCTCGGAGATTTAACATTTAATACTGGCGATTTGATTTACCTGGAATATTTTTACCTTGTCCTTGGAGATTTAACATTAAATACTGGCGATTTGATTTACCCGGAGTATTTTTACCTTGTCCTTGGAGATTTAACATTTAACACTGGCGATTTGATTTACCTGGAGTATTTTTACCTTGTCCTTGGAGATTTAACATTTAATACTGGCGATTTGATTTACCTGGAGTATTTTTACCTGGTTCTTAGAGATTTCTCCAAAGTGATTGACACCATATTAAGGATGCTGGTGTTGTCACTAACACAGGTATATACAGTTGTTAATTTGTTTGATTTATTTGTAGATTGATTGATGAATAAATGGATTGATTGATTGATTGATTCATTAATTGATTAATTAATTCATAGTTCATTCATTCAATCAATCATTATTTGGTTGGAAAACATTTTGATGACATATATTTAGGAACCTTATTTGATGCCTGTCCATTTAAGAACTCTTAATGATATGACATTGGAAAGCTTTTTTGATAAAATTTTGGAGATTCCTTTCATGACTTTAAATTTCCATTTTGGAACTCATTCGATGAAAATTCATTTGGGAAACTCTTTTAATGAAATTCATTTGGGGGAACTCTTTTACTGAAAATTCATTTGGGGAATTCTTTTAATGAAATTCATTTGGGGAAATCCTTTGACGAAAATTCATTTGGGTTACTCTTTTAATGAAATTCATTTGGGGAAATTCTTTGACGAAAATTCATTTGGGTTACTCTTTTAATGAAATTCATTTGGGGGAACTCTTTTGATGAAAATTCATTTAGGGAATTCCTTTGATAAAAATTCATTTGGGGAACTCTTTTTATGACATTTGGGGGTTGCAGTGAACCATATTTAGGTCACCCAGACCTACTTTTTTGGTATTTGTTGGTTTTGAAAGCTGTCAGGTGTCTGGATGATATCTTATGTATTATTTATTTAGGAACTCCAAACCATATATGAGTCTAAGGAGACATCTCTTCATTATGTAATAAAGGGCATACTGTCATCTGCTTACGTAAATACAAACTGTTTTGCTCAAGAATCTTAATACATCATGAGAAAACAACCTCTATCCAATTGGAAATGAATTACAAACAAAAGGATGGGGAAGTAATTAGGTGAAATACAATGAAAAGGCACTCATAGAGAATGAAGTACAGTATGAGGGGCAGTGATAGGGTGAGATACGGTAACAGATCTAATGTAGTGAGAAAAATGCCTTCTTCTATAAAGCTAAAAAAATAATAATAATGAATCACAAACAAAAAAAGGTTGGGCCTTGTTTGACTTAGGTACAATGAAAAGACACTTGGAGCTTCCTACAGTATAAGAGGCAGTGATAGGGTGAAATACGGTAACAGATCTAATGTAGTGAGAAGAAAGCCTTATTCTATAAAGCTAAAAAAATTATAATAATGAATTACAAACAAAAAAAGGTAGGGCCTTGTTTGAGTAAGTACAATGAAAAGACACTTGGAGCTTCCTACAGTATAAGGGGCAGTGATCGGGTGAAATATGGTAACAGATCTAATGTAGTGAGAAGAAAGCCTTTTTAATTATTCTATAAAGCTAAAAAAAAATATAATAATGAATTACAAACAAAAAAAGGTTGGGCCTTGTTTGAGTAAGTACAATGAAAAGACACTTGGAGCTTCCTACAGTATAAGGGGCAGTGATAGGGTGAAATACGGTAACATATCGGGTTTTCATACACGCCTTTTTGATTAGAGACAAATCTGTTTGTGATTTGGGGTTGATCTGTGTGTTGACATCTTTAGCTGAAGTTTGTCACAGGTTGTCCTCAATTAGCCGAGTATATTGCCTACTGTCATAAACATCTCTGGCGGGGCTGTAATAGAGCATCTAGCCTGAACATTCTGCCATTACAGTTACCATATATAGACATTTTCAATTACTACAAAAACACAACAGAGTGTAGCTTCACATACCAGGAAGCCAGGCTAGAATTACACTGTAAGATAGATGTAGGATTTCCTTTATAATAATTGATTTGAAAACTTAAATGATTAATGCTGTGATTTCTTTGACAGAAGTACTTGTAAATTTTACAAGTAGAGCAGAAGAACTTTTAATGTCTGTAGATCTGGTTTCAGAAATGAGGCTTCTCAGATTGTTTCTTGGACAAGTAAATTCCAATGTGACTTAAATTTCTTTGACCTTAAATCATAAAAACATTGACCTTCTATAATTCTATAGGTATAATGTCCAATCCTACCCCAAACATCCCTACCTTATCTAGTATGATATGTTTAATTTTTTCACTTTAGTACAAATTTTGTTTAGGAATGATTTATCTTTTTTTTATTATTTGTTTGTTTTACAGATTGATATGATACAATTTATCAGTGATTAGGATAATTTGTAGCTTAAAGCAGTTTCAGTTTCCACTTCCAAAGTAGGATGTGTCTATATAATGTGTAACATTCCTTACCACAAATATTTTCTTGTTTACTGCCATATCATGTGACCATCCATTTCTGTGCCACATAGAAAAAGATTGTTCCAATTAATTGGTTATAGTGTAAATTCTCACTAAGTTTTGAATCAGGTGTGTGACTTTCATTAAACCGCCTCCCACCCACTGCAAACCAATGTTTTGTATTTGAAGTTCAACACTAGTGACAACTTTCTAGGTTCTCAGATACATACCTGACAAACTATTTAAAAGGCATTTTTTGGTGAGTTTAGTGGCATGAAAGAGCGCTACAGGTGTCTGCTTGTGACAAAGAGCGCTACAGGTGTCTGCTTGTGACAAAGAGCGCTACAGGTGTCTGCTTGTGACAAAGAGCGCTACAGGTGTCTGCTTGTGACAAAGAGCGCTACAGGTGTCTGCTTGTGACAAAGAGCGCTACAGGTGTCTGCTTGTGACAAAGAGCGCTACAGGTGTCTGCTTGTGACAAAGAGCGCTACAGGTGTCTGCTTGTGACAAAGAGCGCTACAGGTGTCTGCTTGTGACAACCGGAAGTTTACAAGCTTAACCGGTGAAGTGAGATGGGAACAACCCTGTGACATTTGACCCCATATCAATCCGACATCACATTTTAAAATCAACTACAACTTGTTGCTGGTTTATGTTTTTCATAAAAATAAAAGAGAGAAATATCTTGACTAATGAGATCCAACTTGACCACTTGATATAAGATTCACAAAAAACAAATTTGATAGCGTGATATTTCAAAGACTATCTGTAACTTAGATTGCTTGAAAGCTTGATGCAACAGCCTTGCCAAGAACTGTTCGTGATATTGTGCAGTTAAGCTGCCGATACATAAAGGACGATTCCCACATCCCCGGAGGATGTTCCAAGATGCGAAGGAATTGTAATAGGGATGGGGATGGAAGCGACACCTACGACTGAAGCAGACACAATTTCCTGCCCTGGACACCCCTAATTACAAGTTTACAGGCAAGCATGCCTGCAAACAGGAAATGAACAGACAAAACAACATCTATGCTTACTTAGTTCTGCTTGTGCTTTTGTGTAAAAATCAGCACAAAAAGGTAGCATGGCCATATGCTACCAACGTGATGTCTGTAATCTAGATCTGCTAATGCAGTGAACTTGTTATTCTTTAAAAAAAAAAATTGGGAATCTTTATTTTCTTTTATGGTGTGGAATTACTTTAACCAGTCTGAGCGTTTTCTGTTAAATGCATTGCAAGATCGGATTTAAATGGAACACATCTTTAAAAAATGGCATTAACATAATAAATGTTAAATACATATGTTAAACTGTTACTTCTAACAATTCTTTAGGCCAGCTATTATGCTCAAATTTGTCCTGCTTTATATAACAATGAACATTTATTATACATTACCAGTGATACAACATGCTGAGTAATAAGCCCAGCCCTTTGTTAGTCATATTTTACATGAATGTCATATCAGGTAACAGGTTATTGAGTGGGAGAATGGAGGGGAAGATTTAGGAAAAGGGTTCTATCAAAGACGTTAAGACACTATGAAAGGGAGATAATCAACAAGGGAGATACTATCAAAGATAATAAGACACAATGAGAGGGAGATAATCAACAAGGGAGATAATATCAAAGATGATAAGACACTATGAAAGGGAGATAATGATATATGATTGTTATATAGCTTTAGACTGTCATTATTCAGGGTTTGGCCGGTACACAATAATCCAATGGGATCAATCAAACAATTTACAAGCTGTTTTCCTGCTGTTATGATATTTTCATGAATATGTAAATTTCGAAATGATATACACATATTTAAACCACACAACAGAGTGACAGATAATTGCTTGAATAATTTTGTATTGGTCTTGAATAAAGAATGACACGATGCTCAGAAACTTGCAGTCTCTGCTTGAACAAAAAGGATTTATTGCTTTGAAGTTTTAGAAATTATACTGGAAAAAGGTTAAGGGAAGCATATTATATCATATTTAATTACATAATTCCTATTGGATTCATTTGATATGATTCATAAATTTTTGAAAGCGATATCATTGATATAAACGTTGCATTAGTGTTATGTTTTGCAGAAACAATTATAAAAGGGAAACTGTTCCGTACACCAGTGTAGGGTTGACATTGATTTAAAATTATGTATAGAAGTTCAGCATCAGAGGGAAAAAAGGAAGATTAATTTTTCCCATGATCTGTCTCTTTGGGGGACAGGGTAAGGAAAGGGCTGAATGAAATTGATTTTTTGTGCACAACTTTAATAAAGTTGTCATTTTAAACATATAAAACAAATGAATGTTATGAAGCAAAAAATATAACAGATTCTACAGAAAAAATAATCATCAAATTTGAACTCACCAATATCTTTCCAAATATAAATTTTGATCTTCAGAAACATATTGCTTTGTTGATGTATATAGTGGGTGTTACCTAATTGTGACTGGAAGTGAACGGATCATGTTCTAATGATGCGTGGGGATGGATCTAAAACAGCTTTAGAACAGTAAGTAGCAATATAATACTCTGAATTATGACTGCAGACCGATATATTCCTGTGGCTAAAGCACAAATACTTCTGTCAGAAGAAAAGGCAAGTCTATCCTGTCTTTGACAGCCTAGCATTATGAAGAGGCGTAGTTACATTGAAGTTGGTCTAATTATAGTCAGATATGTGCCTGGTTACCTAAGTGTAGGAGGTAGAAAAATAGCCATTAATTCATAAGGATTCTGTACCTTAATGAACACTCTTTTCTATTTGTACCCATTGGTGTCAATATAAGTGTCCCAATTTCAGTAAGGTTATTGTGTTTCTGTGGGATTGGTTAAAATAGTAATTCTACCTGAATGCTATTGCAATTTCTCATTAATTCCTGGAAATGTCATTTGTACTGTCTATCTGTTGTGTTCTATTTGCGGTGTCTGCCACAATGGGTAATGCATCTTACTTTCAAACTTCTACCACAATGGGTAATGCCTCTTCCTCTCAAACCTCTGCCACAAAGGGTAATGCATCTTACTTTCAAACTTCTACCACAATGGTTAATGCATCTTACTTTCAAACTTCTACCACAATGGGTAATGCCTCTTCCTTTCAAACTTCTACCACAATGGTTAATTCATCTTACTTTCAAACTTCTACCACAATGGGTAATGCCTCTTCCTTTCAAACTTCTACCACAATGGGTAATGCATCTTACTTTCAAACTTCTACCACAATAGGTAATGTATCTTACTCTCAAACCTTTACCACAATAGGTAATGCATCTTACTTTCAAACTTCTACCACAATGGGTAATGCCTCTTCCTCTCAAACCTCTGCCACAATGGGTAATGCATCTTACTTTCAAACTTCTACCACAATGGGTAATGCATCTTACTTTCAAACTTCTTCCACAATGGGTAATGCATCTTGCTCTCAAATCTCTGCCACAATGGGTAATGCATCTTACTCTCAAACCTCTACCACAATGGGTAATGCATCTTCCTCTCAAATCTCTGCCACAATGGGTAAAGCCTCTTCCTCTCAAACCTCTGCATCAATGGGTAATTGCTCTTCCTCTCAAACCTCTACATCAATGGGTAATTGCTCTTCCTCTCAAACCTCTACCACAATGGGTAAAGCCTCTTCCTCTCAAACCTCTGCCACAATGGGTAATGCATCTTACTTTCAAACTTCTACCACAATGGTTAATGCATCTTACTTTCAAACTTCTACCACAATGGCTAATGCATCTTACTTTCAAACTTCTACCACAATGGGTAATGCATCTTCCTCTCAAATCTCTGCCACAATGGGTAATGCATCTTACTCTCAAACCTCTACCACAATGGGTAAAGCCTCTTCCTCTCAAACCTCTACATCAATGGGTAATTGCTCTTTCTCTCAAACCTCTACCACAATGGGTAAAGCCTCTTCCTCTCAAACCTCTACCACAATGGGTAAAGGCTCTTCCTTTCAAACCTCTACCACAATGGGTAATGGCTCTTCCTCTCAAACCTCTACCACAATGGGTAATGCCCCACCACTTCCAGGCATTACTGGACTAGATAATGCCTCATGTCCTTCATCCTCTGTCACAATGGGTGACAGCTTCTTACTTTAAGGTGCTGCTGAATTGGATAATACCCCTAGGTCTTTATCCTAACTTCTATAGGTATAATGTTCAATCCTACCCCAAACATCCCTACCTTATATCTTACACTACCCCCCCCCCCCCCCCCCCCCAGGACCACTGACCTTTCTAGGTTGTCCACTTCCTATACTGCCCCTAGTCCTTTATACTCACTACTAAAGGTATACCGTCGGATCCTTCCCTCCAATATCCCTACCTTATGTCTAACATTACACCTCAGCCTCCTACACACCTCACCTCCAGGACCACTGACCTTTCTAGGTTGTCCACTCCCTGTACTGCCCAACGGTCATTTTCTATTATAGAATTAGTGGTCTGATTAGGAATGGAGTGGTGACCACTGAGAGGAAATGATTGATAAATAGTCAATTTGACTACTGCCTATTTGACATTCTGTATGAAATGTTTTCATCAAGTCTATATTTGTTTTCCAGGCCTACGACACAGATATAATTGTAGCCGAGGAACAATTACTGTGGAATTTCTATATTTCACATGACAATCAGTTCTGCACGAATACATGTCGAACTTTTATCATAAATTCTTGTGCTATACAGTTATTTTTCTCAAAACATATTGTTTTATGCGCACATGTTGTGTGAAACAAGAATTAATGTCCTTGCCCTAAAAAGGAAATGTGAATTAAGTACAGAAAGCGTTCAATTCTATGAAGGCGTTCAAGTTTTGTGAGGAAAATAAAAATAATGTCATGCGAGTTATTTCTGTTTGAAGAGATATTTGGCTCATTTCCTTGAGTCTATTTGTTTGAAAGCAAACCGTTATACCACTTGTTAGTTTGAGTTCATTAGTATGAATGCTGACAGTAATACAAGTCATTATTTTGAGTCCATTTATTTGAAAGCAGACGAGTATTTGACATGCTGTTTGAATATAGATTGATAATTCAATCATCTGAGTGTGGAGGGAGTACTTGACTCAGTTGAGTCCAGACGACATTATCTGAGTATGGAAGGGCATATCTTTGACTTTTGACAAATGTTCCACATGTATGTTATCTAATTAAAGTATCAAGATACCAGAAAAGAGCTTCACAAAGACATACAGCAGACTGATAGCAATGGTGTTCTTACTAATATGGTGGTGTTTATCACTGTGTTCCCTGTGTTAATGAACACCTATAAGAAATTAAAAAGAGAACTTAGTATAAATTGTAATCTTTCTTGACATATTCTTCGATCAGGAACATTATAGTGTGTTGATTGTGAAACAGATTTGTCGATCGAGTTGGCCCTATCATTCACACTTAATTATTAGACTTGCAGAGCTCATATACACTTATCTGCCTTCGTTTCTCCAAGATCTGGTGATTGTCATGTCAACGGATTTAGTTCAGACAGTAATTGTGTCCATGGTCCTTCTTATGTTTGTTGCGGGTCTAGAGACAGTATTATGTACAAACGCTTACAACAAAGATATCTTCCCTGAACAAAATGCCACGGACGGAAGTGCAGTGTCGCCGTCTTATGTTTCAATAAGCTTTGTACTGTCGTGATCTGAATTAGCGGTCGGGATTAGTCGGGCTGAACTGAAATGTTAATTAAGTAAAATTTCATTAACTGTGTTGTAATTGGAGACTGAAGTATGTGTATCGTCTGTATCAATAGACCTTTGTTGTGTACACTTGGCCCTGTATCAGCCTTGCCAATACCTCATCTCCCCCATATAGACACTCAGTACTGCGTCATTCTCATTTCTACAAAACCCTTTAAAGCATGCTTGTGAATTGCCAAATCTACCATATTTCTCTATTTTTTGTTTCTTTGTCAAAATATTTCAGATATTTGTTCAAAAATGTTTTGATTAATCTCATTGTAGTGCATGCACGTTGGAACATAAAATAACGCCTGTCACTATCATTCTTTTCTCCGTAATAAATGCTGAAATGTTTTCTCAAAAGCAGTACCACAGGTCATGTGTCTGCAGTCTGGACACCTGGACATTGGCTAGAAAATTTTACGGCAAATAGAATGCCAGACAAATAAAGTCGGATATTGATAACGAGAGTGGTGCTGTTAGTGGGAGACACTTAATCTGTTTTGTGTTCCTTATACTTTAGCCGGAAGTATATTGATATACCGTAAGAATTATATTGATATACTGTAATACTGTGACGTTACATGGTGCTGCTCTCTGTTCAATATCGACTTTTCCATTTGTGAATGCATCGTAGGGTCAAATAAAATTACGAAAATTTAATAACGGAACCAATGAAAGATGTCACTTCAACACCGAATGAACTTGTTTAAAAAAAAGATCTGAGGGTTGCAATTTACGGAAAGGTCACAGCTGTTATCTGTAAACTGTACCCAAATACACTGCCTCATTATTTGTCTCATGGAACCCTTATTGGCAATAAAAGTATGTATGAGAATGTGATCATCGGGGAAGTAAATGATCTGTAGGCTTGTGTTAATAAGGTAGGCCAGTACAATGATGCGATACATCTAAGGACCGTACCTAATTAATCAGCGTCCACTCTCTAACAACGCTTTTGTAAGCTTTCGTTCCTGAGTCGCTTTTCAAACGACAACAAAACAGATGCTACACAGTAATATGTGACACGCAGACTAATTCTTAGAGTCTTAGAATCTATTGAGATAATCTTAAGGAATTAGGTCAGTAGACAAAACTCTGTAACGATCGATTGACTTGTCTCAATTATCCATCATCACACACAAAAATGCCCACATTATTTTTTTCACAGTTTACAAACTTTTTGTTATGTTGTATGTTCATGAATTTGGCTTTAGAAAATATTCATGTGTAACAAAAATCAATCAGGAGGTTTCTTTTATATCAAAGGTGCCGCAAGAAAAGAAATGTTCTCTTTGTGTTGGCTGCGCGCTATAGATATTCTTTCGTCTGTTTGATCCATTGAATATTTTATCCAGCAAAACCAAAATACATTTTGTTTTGGGAACCAACTCTTGTTGATTAAAAATAAAGAATGGAAAATAAGGCTAAGATGTCAATATTCAATGAAATATGTTTTCTTGGAAACTTAATGTGAAAAATAAAAGATAAATGATATCTGCCGTTTGAAATAAAAAGCTGTACATTATGGAATTTTAGCATTTCAGAGTCAATGTGGTTCTGATGACTGTACTGGAGGATTCCCATACCAGTGCCCAAATCTGTAACTACACTGTTTCCAGCAAGACGATAGCTTTTATAAATCATTTATGTAGAGAAATCTATACTCTGCATAACTTTTATGAAAAGATATCAAAGAAGAAATGAACAATATCCAACAGTGTTCTGAGTATAAACATTCAGTATGGCTAGACAGGACCTGATTCCTTGACTTAAAAAAACGGTTATACTATTGCTCTAACCGACTGAGCTACCTGGTTAACAGAACTGTGTTATAGTCATATCAAAAATAAATTAAGGGGAGGTAATTACTGTATCTACGAAAAACCACAGTGCAGTGGACTGGGATACATCCTTAAATCTATCAATAAAATGACTTTGAATTTTTGATTATTTAGAAGGATCTGAAACAGTTTAATAAGCAAGCATATGATATATCAAATCAAATATTTTATCCTTTTAACAGCATATGTACTTGAGGGAGGTAGTGGGTGCAGTCTTTATGTTTTTGAGGATGAGAATAAACAGAACACTATTTGGAACAGAAGGCCACAGAAACCTTTGTAATACTGTTGATATCACAGTAACACAGATGTTTGATTCATTGTGCATAAATAATCTGTAATCAAGCTTTCATTGCACCCAGATGGCGCTGAAATCTACAAAAAACGCACAAATCATTCTGTATGTGTTCTGAATTTTGATAAGTTATCGAAAAAAGGGAGTTGTGTGAAGTTTTTGTTGTTGTATTTATTTCATTATTGATTTCATCTGGTCTGTTAAAAGCGTGGGATCTAGAGAAAGACATAGACCATCTTATGTTTACATGACCTAAAAGCTAACATACATTTAATTTATTCACCTCTGAAGTTTCATAATGAACTATTCCAACCTTTGAATTTGAAGAGTCCAAATGTGTCTTCAGGGGTGAATGAGTTAAATATAAACAATCTAGGGAAACACAGGCAAAATAAAAATTGTCAACCAACTTTTTCCTTACATTTTAAATTCTAGACATGAGGTCCCTTGGCAAAAACTAATTAAATTTGATAAATATTTTTCTATTTAAATCAGAAAATTAAAAATGTTTCAAACCTGATCTAAAGAAATTGGTTTCCTTTGAAATGAAAAAACAAAGAAAAATGAATTTCCACATGAACATCCATAATTAAGAAAAGAAAATTTTAGGTCAATATTCAAATTGACATGTTTTCTTTTCCCTAATAAAGAATAATTCAATCCGATTTTAGAAATCGGGATTGGTGGCAGACAAAATAATCAATGTGGGTATTTATGATATAAAAGTTTTATTATGAATTGATCATTTCATCACATTGAATCTGCTTTAGAGATTTTTCATTTCCTGAAAATCCTCTTTGAAATCAATATTTCAAAAGGATTTGAAAATATGACAATCTCAATTTACTAAGTGTGGTTTCCTATCTCAAAATAAAACAAGGAAATGAAGGTGGATTAAGGCAGCCGAGTTGGGCTGCGTCATTGGTCAGGATTTGCGACAGGAAGAGGGGAACAAAGGATTATTATGTGGTATTTTTAAATATTTTGAAATATTATTGACATTTTTAAATCCAGATGAATGTGTTTTGGTATTTGAGTCAAGGCGACATTTCCAACCTATGTTATTGCTTGTATTTTGTTGGGATGTGTGTCATTTATCAAAATGTAGGTGTTATTCTCAAGAATCATATGGGTTTAGCTTTGAGGAAGTCATGTCTGTAGAGGAAGAATCGTGAATCATTTCTGGTGAGTGATGTCATATGTCATAAGTGGTTACCACTGCACAAAGATACTTCAAGGAAAATGACAATATTTATAGTTGCCATTAGGGCCATTATAGCTAGATTTAGTGCAGGAAAATTGCCAGTGGAAAATGGTGACTGGTAGGTGTCCCAAAAAGTCTCCCAGAGTAATGGGCAGAGTCAAGGAGGGACAAGGCTTTACTAACCAGAACTCATACCATTCATGATCCAAGAAATGTACTTTTGATGTTCAAACCTATATAAATGTCATAACTTCATCATGCATATAACCTTATCAACATGTGTTTTGATTTGTAAGAAATTATATCTTGTTTGTTCATTTTATGATGATGAAAACATTATGTTTATAACACAGATGGAATTATTAAAAACTACTTGGTGTTATATATCAGCTTATACAGTTTTTCTCTCTTCCAGATGCGATACCTCACTTAATTTGCGGAGCTACAGGTAAGTGTTTTTCATTTTTCCACAACCAACAATGTCTTTATACAGCAGATTTACATACATTATGTATCCAGTATACGGACAGACTGGATATAGCTTGTCTGTGTGTCTGTACCTAACAGAGGGAGGGGGGGCACAGTTACATACTTAATTAGTACCGGATTATCAATTTCTAATGCTTCTGAAATGTATTGTTATTTTACGTGGTACCATATATTATTGTCACAGAATGTTTGCAAAGAAATTATCAAACAATTTGATGACAACCTCCCACCACCCTGCTTGTTAAATCGGCAAACAAAACAGCACAAGATGGTTAACATATCTTCTTGTCTCAAAAGTTTGTGCAAAATCTCTTGGAATTTGTTGCTTTGGAATTGTAATTAAGCCAAACTGATGACTCAGCATCCTTGCTGGAATGACCTTGAAACAGTCATATCAGAATTAAGGCCAGTATCAACTGTTTCAAGTACATTTATAATGAGATGTCCCTCATACTTGATTAATCAAATTCATTACATTTAATTAACATTCTTTCCAAGCCATGATGTGAAACAGCATGTACACTTTTTTTCCTGCCAATTTGGAAAGTAACCATGGTAACAGTTAGATAACCAATTGAAATTACTTTTTGGATGATAGTTGTTGAAAAAGTGAGAGATCAAGTGATTTTGTGAAAATATTTTCTACAAAATATATTGAAATTCATATTTAATTCATATATTATAGGTGTCCTAACAAAACATTTTGTTTTTGATTGGTTATCGAAACAGTATGCTGGAGTTGGGTACCAAGAAAGCTATTATTGAATAAGTTATGAACAAAAATTAGGTTGGAATAATTGCCAAGAAACATGAAGGCTACTTGTGTTGGATCAGATACTATGTCATGTAACGCCTTGAAAAGTTGTGTTAGAATAGTTACCAATGCAACTTGGGTTAGAATGGTTACCAAGGCAACTTGGGTTACAATGGTTACCAAGGCAACTTGGGGTAGAATGGTAAGTACCAAGGCAACATGGGTTAGAATGGTTACCAAGGCAACTTGGGTTAGAATGGTTACCAAGACAATTATTTTGTTTGGATTGGTTTTACAGATAAACCAAATTACCAATACCAATAAGAAACAGGTGAGTGATACAGGCACTCTAGGTCTCTTGTTCTTGGTTGGATTGGTTTCCAGATAGACCAAATTTTTGGTAAATTTCCCAAGTTACCAATACAAGTAAGAAACAGGTGAGTGATACAGGCCCTCTAGGCCTCTTGTTCTTGGTTGGATTGGTTTCCAGATAGACCAAATTTTTGGTAAATTTCCCAAGTTACCAATACAAGTAAGAAACAGGTGAGTGATACAGGCACTCTAGGCCTCTTGTTCTTGGTTGGATTGGTTTCCAGGTAAACCAAATTTTTGGTAAATTTCCCAAGTTACCAATAAGAATAAATAATAGGTGGTGAGATAGAAACTAATAAGATTAAGGAAAATTGTAAATGTCTTCAATAAAACCCTGAAGATATGATAAAATATCTTTTATAGTGGAACAAATAATGCACTTGAAAGATAGGTTTACATTCAATAGACATTTCACCATTGTTGCCTGCTCCACGCCTAATGCCCGAATCTGTTTGCAGGCTGACATGAGGCCAGATTGGAAGAGTCCGACAGTCATTCAATCCGCTTGCTATAGTCCTTTAATTATCTGCCAGAAAACAGAAAATATTGTAGTTTTCCCCCTGTCAGCAACAGATTGCAAAGTAGAATGAATTTGTTAAGATTTTCAAATTAAATTTTGTGAAATGGGTTTGTACTACAATGTCGAATGAGGTTCCATATGTTGGCACAATACAGCTTGGTGATATAATCAGGGGCTTAATGAAAAAACCTCAGACTCGGGAGCTACAATTGGGAGTGTGTCCCAACAACGCACCAGCTTACAAGGTAACAGCTAAGAACGTTAAAGGGCAATGTTTTAAGAGAATTTGTTTAATAATTAAGCTACAGGTTCAGATAAGGTTTCTTTTGTACCGCATGATAGGTTTCAGAATATGTTTCGTAGTTTCAGAAAAAAAATCTTTGTGCATTACTTTCAGGATATTTTTCCTTTGGGCTTTTAGAAAACTTGTATTTGGGAGGTACTTTCAGAAAAACTCTTTTTCTTTGGGAAACAGTTTTAAAGTACGCTTATTTTTAAGAATAATTTCAGAATGATGTTATTTTTCAGATGGCATTTTGAGAATATGTTTCTTTAATGGTAAACAGCTTCAGATAAGGTCAATTCTTCCATACATTTCTGCAATAAAGTCCATGCTGCATATCTGATAAAGAAAGATCCATATATCACTGTTAAGATGGTGATGCTTTTGTATGAACAAGTCAAGTCAAGTAAATTTTATCTAAAAGCTGGTACATGGTTAAAAAAATGGTAACACAAGCCAATGATATGCTTTAACAACAAACTAAAATAAACAGAAAGGGGGTCATCTATATGGACTGATTTCCCAGAATACGGATGTGATACCTATTGACCTAGTGTTTGATGTGTGTGTCGGTGAACAGCTTCCTCAGGAAATGTCTGGATCCTGTGATTATCTAAACAGGTTAAACTATCAGTCATTGGAAAATATATCTAGGTCATGTGTCTTGACTCACTTCCCTGTTTGTGGCAATATATAAACAAACCCCATTTAGTGACTTGCTCTACTCCTTATGGAGGTATAAATAAACCCCCTTCAGTGACTCACTCCCCTGCTTATGGTGGTATAAATAAACCCCCTTCAGTGACTCACTCTCCTGCTTATGGAGGTATAAATAAGCCCCCTTCAGTGACTCACTCTCCTGCTCATGGAGGTTTAAATACTTCATACCGGGAAATTTTCGCCCAGTCAAATTTTCGCCCTTTGACGTTTTTTGTTTTATTTCCAGGATTAAATTTGCCCTTTACATCATATTACTATGTATATTATGTTGTTTACAAATGTTCACTGTCATGAGAAATTCGCCCTGATAATGCTGGGCGAATAAATCAAAAATTAAACTGCAGCGAACATTTCCGAGTGTACAGTAAACCCCCCTTCAGTGTCTCACTCTTCTGCTTGTGGAGGTATAAATGAACTCTCCCCCCCCCCCCAATTGAACACTTTCTTGGTTGAAGCAATATAAATGCCTTACCTACATGGAGTACTCTTCAAGACAATGCTAGTGGCAGTACTGTATATAATGAATTATTTCCGCTTCTTCAGAAGTCGGAATAAATCCTCTTGTGGTTCACTCTCCTGTCTATGGAGGTAAAAATGAATCCTCTTGTGATTCACTCTCCTGTCAGTGGAGGTAAATGAATCCTCTTCAGGGACTCATTCTCCTTAAATATATAAATTCACATCCCAATTGATACAGCTATGTGTTTCATCACCTAGAAAAAGTAATTGCTTCTTTTAGAGTTGGTAGTAGTTGTAATACCAGTATAGTTTTAAGATTTAACACTGTGGTCTATGATAGCCTAATGTAACGAGGGACATGAAGAACTAGTTAATTATACTCTACATTTATATACAAGTTTTGGTCCATGTTAAGAGCTTATCGTTGATATGTATGTGCCCTCAGTTCCGAACTCCAATTTTACTACTGTCACATAATCGGATCAGAAACCTTTGTCTGACAACAGTTTTTGGGAAATGAAACTTAAGGACGTATGCTACCTTACTTTGAAGATGAATCTCCATTCCAAAAGAATTCCTTACTGATAAGTTTGCAAGGTTTGAGGAATGGGAGTTTGGACTTGTAAATTAATTGATGACTCGTATGTCATATAACACCAAATTACTAGATCAGGCTTTTACAAGGGAAATAGCTCTAGCATAAATATCAGTTATAATCGTTATCAAAGGAAGCAGGTATCTTTAAGTCAAAATACATATTGCTTCCAAACCCTAAATGGTTATTAAGAATATGTGATAAGATTAATATACTATTTTTAAACAATTTGTTTTTCAAGGTTGATTTAAACTTTTATGGGGAAATAGCAGCAGGCATATTTAAATTTGACCTGAAAAAATATTAAGGCAGATATTAAATTCACAATGATATTTATTAAAAATCACACAGTATGTAAATGGCAGAAAATCAGTCAAGTTTGTAATAGTTGCTATACTACTATCTTTATATTGAGGATATGTCATGTTTTCAGCACTGAAATTTACTTTGTATTTATTAGGAAAATGAATGCCTTTGTATGTCAGCTGATCAAAACCTTAATAATTGACATAAGGTATAGTTAGTGAAATTAGAGTCTAATAATAACAGTTGATGTGGAACTAATTTTAATTACAATTACTAAATTAGTTGTAAAGTACTTCTACTGTGTTGTTCCACCTACATACAGTCTGTAGGATGTTGATGAAGCTGATTTTTTCCTACAAGATAAAAGATGGGAGAGTTGCTTACCCATCTGGTACATTTCTCCCTCAGGGTTCGAAAAGAGTAACTTGAAAGGGTATCGTTTGTTGCATCTCCAAGGCAAAAAATATCACTCCTTTCATGTTAACATTATAGACGTTCAATCTCCGATTACTCTCCCCAGCTGGTTGTCCATCTAACCTTGAACTGTCCCTTGGAGCTCAGGTCAAAGGTCATTGAAAGAAGATCTCCAATAAAAAAGATTTTTGATGTTCATCAAACATTGTGAGGGTGTTAATAGGGGCTGATATTGGTCTGTAACCACCCATAGAGATCCTCCACTGCTTTGAGGTTCATTGAAAAATACTTTGACATTTATTATCAGAAGCCATTAGGTTAATTGGCGTCTTGATGGAGTTTTGAGATTTTATACGAGCAGGAACGTACATTTTCTCATCTACAACTACCATGTACTTTAAGATGATTTTATATTGTTAATAATAACTGGTAAATTTAGGTAGAAAATGTTATCCTGAATTTCTTAGAAAATGTTTTGTAACTTATTATTCATAGTGCTGGATTATTCTTCCCTTCTGAAAACGTAGTTGATATCTGCACCCGTTATCAAGTTAAAAGGCAAATTTGAAATTGAATTTCATGGAAATTGTCATATTTTTCTACCTTTAGAATGTTTGTCATTTTGTCTTCCAGATGTGTTAATCCAGTTTTCTATTTGTCTTGCATCAGAAAGTTTTCTTAAAATAAGTTTCTGACCTATAAAAATCATTTTTTTTTATTCTATTTGGTGAATTTACCATCATGTTGAAGTGCAAAAATAAAACAATTCTTATTTTGCAAATTATTTTGTGAAGAAATTCATCCAAAGGAAAATGATGAAAATGTTAAAATTGGAATCAAGATTGTGAGGACAGATGAAAAAGTGTGACTTAAAAGGGTGTGTGTAGCTGTCATGTCACGATACTGAAATTTATGATGGGCTACAGCACCATCTGGTGGCCACTAAGTGTGTTCAAGTGTTTTGAATGGGAAAAGGGTTGTTGTGTTTTGAAGAGTGCTTAAGATACCGCTGGAATGTGCCAAACCCTACGATTTCTTTCATCCCAGAATAAACTGACACTCGAATCCTTCCCTGTTGTCACGTCACAACACTCAGCACAGGAAGGGAGATCACTCTTATGGGACAACTTGTGGTATTCACCAGAAAAGTAGGTGACCTTGATTCATTCAACCTTGATCTGACCTTAACCATAACATGATACAAAAAAACTCAGCTCTTTAATGTCTATACAAAATATGAATTCTAAAGACATCTGCTGTGGTATCTTTGAAACCTTCCAACTGGACTAGTTGTTGGTCTTCAGGGATTCATCACTGATAACAGGCCTAATGCACACATTGTATACAGTAATGGGCAACTAGCAAGGAGATCTATATCTTTCCCTTTCTCTCCTTTTTGGCATTTTGTTCTAATTTCCTTTGGTTCCCTCGACACCAACCCAATATCATTTTGGACGTGTGAAATTTTCAAGTTGATGCATTCTTCATCATTCATCATCGTAATTTTCTTGTATTTCAACATAGACATAAATGTAAGTAATGATGGGTTAACATAAATGAATTATTTCGAGATTGTTGAAGCTTTAATTGGACAAGCTATCTTGGTCTAGTGGCGTGCTTGATATGAGAGACAGAGTCAAGTGTTGCTTCAAGGAGCTATTGACATGTTTGTGCAGGAGCCTGTGCTACGGAGCAGGAGCCTGTGCTACGGAGCAGGAGCCTGTGCTACGGAGCAGGAGCCTGTGCTACGGAGCAGGAGCCTGTGCTACGGAGCAGGAGCCTGTGCTACGGAGCAGGAGCCTGTGCTACGGAGCAGGAGCCTGTGCTACGGAGCAGGAGCCTGTGCTACGGAGCAGGAGCCTGTGCTACGGAGCAGGAGCCTGTGCTACGGAGCAGGAGCCTGTGCTACGGAGCAGGAGCCTGTGCTACGGAGCAGGAGCCTGTGCTACGGAGCAGGAGCCTGTGCTACGGAGCAGGAGCCTGTGCTACGGAGCAGGAGCCTGTGCTACGGAGCAGGAGCCTGTGCTACGGAGCAGGAGCCTGTGCTACGGAGCAGGAGCCTGTGCTACGGAGCAGGAGCCTGTGCTACGGAGCAGGAGCCTGTGCTACGGAGCAGGAGCCTGTGCTACGGAGCAGGAGCCTGTGCTACGGAGCAGGAGCCTGTGCTACGGAGCAGGAACCTGTGCTACGGAGCAGGAACCAACAATGCTCTCTCTATACATCAACACTAGTCATAGACAACACCACAGAGGAACAAACATCCCCTTCATGTAAAAACATATTAACTTTGCTTCAACTTCATCAAAGCCATATCTCATTACATGTTAAAGTTTCTGGCTTCTCTGATTTAAGTTTTTGTCTTAAACATATTTCACTAGTGGAGATTAAATATTGTGAAAAAGTGTTTCAGTTTTTTAGATATCATACAATACTGTTCCACTTATTGACATACAAAACTGTTTTTGTAATTAACATTTCTTACATGGCTCTTCACTGAATTACTTGTAGCTTGCTTGTGTAAAGTGCTATGGAGTTTTGTTCCAATAAAGGACCTTGACCCCAATGTTAAAGGGGTCAAACATGTCAAAACTTAAAATGACTTATTTTAAAGAACAGGAGGCCAAGAGTATAATCATATTTGGTCTAGCTTGCTTTGATGAAAGAATATCAAGTTTGTTAGTACATGTAATGTCATAAGAGTAAAATTTAAAATTTCTTTTCAAGAACCACTAGGCCTGGTTACATTAGCTTGTCTATAACTATCAAGACTGTCCAAATAAATGATCAAATGGCTTCTTCCTAAGCAATTTCAACAATGATATATTTTCAAAACTTTTAGTAAACAGACTAGCAATACATCCCTTGGGTTGAATTTAAGTCTGGTTTTACCTTAACCATCCCTATTCTCACCCCTATTCTCACCCCTAGGAGTTAAATCCTACTGAATGGAATCAGATTGTCTGTCTGTGTATCAGCCTGTGACTGTCAGTTGACTACTCCTAAAATAATGCGTCAAGTACACATCTTTAATACCCATCACATAGAGCTTGACATGTATGGCTGCCGCACTGTTTCCTTTGGTATTAAAAGAGTTGTTGCCCTTGATTTATCTATGAAGTCCTTTCTAGTACAGTTTACTTCGAAACTATCAGACGAATTTCGATAAAATTTGGCAAAATCTTACCTATTATGTGAGTCTGTGTATGTAAAACTGCTATGTTATATCAGTGCCTTTATACAGAGTTAAGGCCCTTGATGTTGTTGTGCTCATCCTCCTTCATATTAGGTTATAATGACATTTCATTTCTTGCAGTCTTAATTGGTATTAAATGACTACTGCTTAGTTTAATACACAGCAAATACCCTGTTTAACCTTTAAATTGAAATAAGAAGGATATTGCAGGGCAGCAGCTATTATGGTACGAAGGTTGTGTGGGTGGCATGTTTGCCTCAGGATAACTGTTCTAGTTTGAACTCTTTTTAAGATCTAGTAAAAAGCCTTTTCTTGGTATTATTTGTTTTGATAGACATTTTACGATGTTAATTAAAGAAGATATAAACTTCAATGGGATCTATAAATGAAAATACATTTGTACGTCCCATTAAAATTTATACGAAATATGTGAGGCCCTTTTAGAAAATGATTCCATTCTACGACCAAATCAATTATGGGGCAGTACTGCAGCTGAATAAAGCATTCAAAATTGATGAATTCAATTTTTTTTGCCTTCTATTATCTAAATCACAAAAAAATGAAAGCAATACATAAAATATATATATAAATCTTGAAAAGGTTACAGGTGATTATAAAATGCATTTAGCAGCTGATGCATTTTCTTGCATTAATGCCAGCTTAACGAGGAAACAGGAAGGTCTTTAGAATGTTGGTAGTTACTGTGATTTTGTCACAACTTTATGGTGATCCTGAAATCCTACTGCCAGCTCCTGATAAAGTCACAGCTGGTGATTTGTCAGGGGGAGATTAAGGACGAGACTGAGGCTGTGATCAATACACTCCCTCCTGGTGCTCGTCTAGATCCTTAAAACTGGCTCATATATAAATTATTACATATCAATTAGCTTCCAACGAAAAGTTCACATACATGAACATGTTTTGCATTTCATACAATTCAAATTGAAGGATTTACAACAATATTTGCCTAGGAAACCTGATGTTTTACTTATAACATCTACTAGTGCACCTTTTCAAACTGAGTCATTTACATTTACTGACTGGTTCACTTTCAATTAGAAACTGGTTCACTTACATTTACTGACTTACTCACTGGCTCACTTGCATTTACTGACTGGCTCACTTACATTTACTGACTGGCTCACTTACATTTACTGACTGGCTCACTTACATTTACTGACTGGCTCACTAACATTTACTGACTGGCTCACTTACAATAACTTAAATTAACTGACTGACTCACTTGCATTTACTGACTGGCTCACTTGCATTTACTGACTGGCTCACTTGCATTTACTGACTGACTCACTTACGTTTATAAACTGGTTCACTTTCAATTGCAAACTGGTTCCCTTACATTTACTGACTGGTTCATTTACATTTACTGACTTGGTCACTTACATTTACTGACTTGGTCACTCACATTTACTGACTAGGTCACTTACATTTACTCACTGCGGCACTTACATTTACTGACTGAGTCACTCACATTTACTGACTGGGTCACACACATTTACTGACTGGGTCTCACTTACATTAACTGACTGGGTCATTACATTTACTGACTGGGTCATTCACATTTACTGACTGGGTCACTTACATTTACTCACAGGGTCATTCACATTTACTGACTGGGTCACACACATTTACTGACTGGGTCTCACTTACATTAACTGACTGGGTCATTACATTTACTGACTGGGTCATTCACATTTACTGACTGGGTCACTTACATTTACTCACTGGGTCACTTACATTTACTCACTGGGTCACTTGCATTTACTGACTGGGTCATTCACATTTACTGACTGGGTCACTTACATTTACAAACTGGGTCACTTACATTTACTTAAAGTAACTGACTGGATCACTTACATTTACTGACTGGGTCACTCACATTTACTGACTGGGTCACTTACATTTACTGACTGGTTCACTTACATTTTCTTACTGGGTTACTCGCATTTACTGACTTGGTCACTTACATTTACTGACTGGGTCACTTACATTTACTGACTTGGTCACTTACATTTACTAATTGAGTCACTCACATTTACTGTCTGGTTTTGCTTATAGTTACAAACTTGTTACCTTAATTCTCAGTTAACCATTTCAATCATTAAGATAAATTACATTTGTAGAATAACACATTTCTGTTCAGACCAAATAGTGCACCTATTATTTCACAATACATATATGTATTTAGACTTGTAGAGTTACTATTGAACAATGTGTGATCTTATTTCTTAGCTCCAAAATATAATATGGTCATGTAAGTAAGCTTTTAGGGATGTCTACCTCCTTGGTGACATAACATAATGCTATTCTTAAAACTTTCATGATGTAAATATTCTTCAAGTGACTCAATAATAAGATATCATCCACAGCCAATGTGGTCAAAACAACATTCATTCAGTTTTGGAAAAATAGTTGACCTCTTGGTTACCTTTCTGATCTAAATCGATCAACACAATAACACAGGAAATATGGACAATCCAAAACAGTATTGTGACTACCATATCCCAGGGGTATATTTTTTTAACCATTTACATCCTCGTGACACCAGGAGAATAGTACCTGGCTAAATTACCAGCTACTTTAGGGAAAACATAAGTCATAAGATCAACCCTAAATGGTCAGATGTGACGGGTGACCCCAGAGGCCACATCGGACACCGATGGCCGCCTGGCCAGTGACAGGATCTGTCTGATAATGCCATTAGGCTATTACCTCAACACTGACCAGAGCTACGGTATTCATCGCTTAGATAGCTTAAACAGTTACAAATTCTTAATCTCAAATTGACATTTCTTTTTCATACTTTCGGACAATTTATAAATGGAAACTATGTATCTTGTCTAAAAAATAGTATTTGATTGTAAAAGAAAACTTGTTTTTTTCTGAAATCAAATATCGTTGAAAAAGATGTCGGATGAAAAGTTTGCGGTAAGCTGTAGTTGAGCTGATCAGAATGAACAGATCGACCCTGATGGATTATAGATACACGTCAATAGTCACAGATTTATACACTTTGACTTTATTTTCCTTTTTCTCCAAGTGATGTTTTTGTTGTACTTTAGCTTTTCGGGCAGTTATGTTTATGGAGAAAGATACAGTAATATTGACCAGCCTTTGGGGTATTAATGTACAGATTAACCCATAAAACATTTATACCATTTCTGTTTTATCTGAACTTCTGATGGGGTTTCTTTGTTTGCCATATGGTTGTTATGAGCAGGACCCATCAGCGCAATACCAACAATAAAATATGACCTTTTGCTTCTTACGGTGTTCAATGGACCTTACTCCCAATTTGTGGAGGCAGACCTTTATCTTTTTCTTGAATAGACCATATATTCCTTGCTATTTTGGAGGCAGACCTTTGACTTCTTGTAATTTTAAATTGGACCATACTCCCAATCATAATGGAGGCAGACCTTTCACTTCTAGTAATATTTCAAAGGACCATACTCCTTACCATTATGGAGACAGACCTTTCACTTCTTGTAATATTACAATGGGCCATACTCCCAACCATTATGGAGACAGCTAGACCTTTCACTTCTTGTAATATTACAATGGACCATACTCCCAACCATTATGGAGACAGACCTTTCACTTCTTGTAATATTACAATGGACCATATTTTTTACCCTTATGAAGCAAACATTTGACTTCTTGTTTCAATACAATGGACCATACTCCCCAACAATTATGGAGGCAGACCTTTGACTTCTTGTTACAATACAATGGACCATACTCCCAACCATTATGGAGACAGACCTTTGACTGTTTGTACTATTACAATGGACCATACTCAATGAGACAGACCTGTGGGTACCTGCAGTATTACAATGGACCATACTCCCAACCATTATGGAGACAGACCTTTCACTTCTTGTAATATTACAAAGGACCATATTTTTTACCCTTATGAAGCAAACATTTGACTTCTTGTTTCAATACAATGGACCATACTCCCCAACAATTATGGAGGCAGACCTTTGACTTCTTGTTACAATACAATGGACCATACTCCCAACCATTATGGAGACAGACCTTTGACTGTTTGTACTATTACAATGGACCATACTCAATGAGACAGACCTGTGGGTACCTGCAGTATTACAATGGACCATACTCCCAACCATTATGGAGACAGACCTTTGACTGTTTGTACTATTACAATGGACCATACTCAATGAGACAGACCTGTGGGTTCCTGCAGTATTACAATGGACCATACTCCCAACCATTATGGAGACAGACCTGTGGGTACCTACAGTGTTACAATGGTCCATACTCCCAACCATTATGGAGACAGACCTTTGACTGTTTGTACTATTGCAATGGACCATACTCAATGAGACAGACCTGTGGGTACCTACAGTGTTACAATGGACCATACTCCCAACCATTAGGGAGACAGACCTGTGGGTACCTACAGTGTTACAATGGTCCATACTCCCAACCATTATGGAGACAGACCTGTGGGTACCTACAGTGTTACAATGGAACAGTTATTGTGTCCCCACAGTTATCTCCAGTTGTGTATGTTCCTTGCTTTACAGAAATGCCTGAAAAGGTAGTGCCTGTCTTGCTGTTGGCTAATTATGTTGGCCTCAGAGAGTCTGGTGTTTTGTGTAAAACAGTGATTTCAAGGACAACTGATGTGTTTACTATCCTGGAGATTTGTAGGTTTCTCTCTAAAAGACAAGATCTTGAGGACTAATCCAAGAGTTATCACCCTTGTTTTCCTAAAAAATATCTGGAATGGTGATTAACAACAAAAAGTGAGAATCAGAAAAGCCGTACAAATTTTACAAATTTTCCTTAAGTATTCCTCATTAGACTGTCATTAGACTGTCATTAGAGACACTGGAGTTGGTAACCTGATGCAGTGTTCTAAATATAGAAAGCTTGGTCAACTTACAAGTGCTACACTAACAGTTCTGGATTGATACATTATTATGAGTTCAAAATTATAGTTTTTTCAAATCGAATTTATATCAGATATCTTGACATGAAATACATGAGAAGAACGTATAGTATCACAGCAAAATTACAGAAAATCTTGGGGAATCAGTCTTAATGCATTTACCCCTACATATTTAACTTGGACTTGCCCAGTCTTTGATTTGGTAAGGTTCAAATGTGACTTTAGGGGCGAATGGGTTAAGAATGTGTCAATTAGTGTTATATAGTGTGACACAAGTGTCGAGGAATCGGTTAATTAACTAGCTTGTTAACACATTTACTAAATATGAATCGCGGAATTATCTTCTTAATTATTAAAATTCAAAAATGTCATGATAGGTCCTGGGATTTGATATGATTATCTGCAGATACAAAAAGATAATTAAACTGAAAATTTCACAATTTGTTACAGGAAAAACGCAATTCAAAAATTACAATTAATGCATTATCTGTGTAATTAAGCAAGTAAGACCTGAAATCGTGAATTTCTAGTGCTCGTTTACGACTCTGTAAAGTACATGTGTACGGTAACCTACTGTTTTGGTGTGAACTGCTGCTAAAATATTCAAATGTAAAGTGTTTAAAGACTGTCTGTGGTTGCTGACAACAAAGTGGAAGCAGCGCTACCATCAGTATAGGCAGTTGGCTCCGAGTAACAACTTCCGTAAAATGCAAGTGCATCACTTTATTTGAACATAATACAGAGACAGGTATAATTTGAAGAAAAAAAATCACTAAAAGTAGATGTTCTTTGAGATGATCATGAGGTCCTTTGAATAGAAAATTCTTCCCAAACATAAGGGCTATTATGCGGAACATGGATGTGTTTTAAGTACTATATGCACTAGAAGATTTCCGTCTGCTTAAAAACGAGGTTTTCTGTAGATATAATTTTAGATTGACAAGAGTTTTATTCTAAGAGCTAAATGGTTTGTTTAGAAAGCATTCTTTTTCAGATTGAGAAATTCATCATTGGTAGTTCTATCCAGCCACTGTCAAACACAAATTATATTCAACCTGTGTCCACTGGTCTGTAAAATGTTGCCACAAAGCTAAGATTTAAATATGTTCATGTGATGTTGCATGCTGAACAGACCAGAGCTATTAGGCAATGGCCCATACATGCTTTCCTAAGACTGGGTATAGGACCCCATGGACACCCTAAAGTCGGATGTGGTCATCGGTGCGTGGTAATAGACAATGGTCTGGGGTGACCTTCATCTGACTTCATGCCTGATGTAAAGGAACCATAACAAAATGCTTTCTAGTTTCTAGGGCTATCCAACTGTTCTTGTTCAACTAATAAGATCGAAGGTTAAAGGTCATCTCTTGAAGCTCATATTACACAAGAAGATGGAAGCTCAGAGTGTAGAATAAGGTTCAGAGGTAATGAGGTCAGCTATTCCGTATCATGAGTGTTCAATGTCAAAGGTTAAGTCAAGTCAACAATGGAAGCACACTCCAGTTTAGAGGGGAGAGGGCCTTTAGGATTTGGGTGGACTGTAACGGTAAGACATTGTACAGTCTAGAGGGTAGAGGGCCTTTAGGATTTGGGTGAACTGTAACAGTAAGACATTGTACAGTCTAGAGGGTAGAGGGCCTTTAGGATTTGGGTGAACTGTAACAGTAAGACATTGTACAGTCTAGAGGGTAGAGGGCCTTTAGGATTTGGGTGAACTGTAACAGTAAGACATTGTACAGTCTAGAGGGTAGAGGGCCTTTAGGATTTGGGTGAACTGTAACAGTAAGACATTGTACAGTCTAGAGGGTAGAGGGCCTTTAGGATTTGGGTGAACTGTAACAGTAAGACATTGTACAGTCTAGAGGGTAGAGGGCCTTTAGGATTTGGGTGGGCTGTAACGGCAAGACACTGTACAGTTTAGAGGGTAGAGGGCCTTTAGGATTTGGGTGTACTGTAACGGCAAGACACTGTACAGTTTAGAGGATAGAGGGCCTTTAGGATTTGGATGTACTGTAACGGCAAGACACGTCTGTACAGTCTAGAGGGTAGAGGGCCTTTAGGATTTGGGTGTACTGTAACAGTAAGACACGCACTGTACAGTTTAGAGGGTAGAGGGCCTTTAGGATTTGGGTGTACTATAACGGCAAGACACTGTACAGTTTAGAGGGTAGAGGGTATTTAGAATTCCGCTGTACTGTAATGGTAAGACACTGAACAGTTTAGAGGGTACAGGACCTTTAGGATTTCAGGTGTACTGTTAGGGTTGGATTGAGGAAATATCTGTTACTGTAAACGATCTGCTGGTAAACATACACCATTAGAGTTGGTAGTCAATGTATCAAGCCAGGGGCTATTGAACCCATCATTTTCTGTCTCGGTGCATAGTTTAATATAAACAATTGTGAATCCCTAGACACAGGAAAGCACTTTATGATGGCTCAACAGGCTATTTAGTCAGTAACCCCAGACACAGCAACTGGACATTAGCAGAATTTCCCAAGCTTGGTGCTACTCCTCTACACCGGGCTTTCACAGAGACCTGTGTTCCTATAGACCAAACTGATACAAACCTACAGACCAAACTGATACAAACCTACACTCCTCTACACCGGGCTTTCACAGAGACCTGTGTTCCTATATACCAAACTGATACAAACCTACAGACCAAACTGATAGAAACCTACAGACCAGACTGGTACAAACCTACAGACCAAACTGATACAAACTTACAGGCCAAACTGATACAAACCTACAGACCAAACTGGTACAACCCTACAGACCAAACTGATACAAACTTACAGACCAAACTGATACAAACCTGCAGACCAAACTGGTACAAACCTCCAGACCAAACTGATACAAACCTACAGACCAAACTGGTACAACCCTACAGACCAAACTGATACAAACTTACAGACCAAACTGATACAAACCTGCAGACCAAACTGGTACAAACCTCCAGACCAAACTGATACAAACTTACAGACCAAACTGATACAAACCTACAGACCAGACTGGGACAAACCTACAGACCAAACTGATACAAACCTACAGACAAGACTGGAACAAACCTACAGACCAAACTGATACAAACCTACACTCCTCTACACCGGGCTTTCACAGAGACCTGTGTTCCTATAGACCAAACTGATACAAACCTACAGACCAAACTGGAACAAACCTACAGACCAGACTGGTACAAACCTACAGACAAGACTGATACAAACTAGACACAGGAAAGCACTTTATGATGGCTCAACAGGCTATTTAGTCAGTAACCCCAGACACAGCAACTGGACATTAGCAGAATTTCCCAAGCTTGGTGCTACTCCTCTACACCGGGCTTTCATAGAGACCTGTGTTCCTATAGACTAAACTGATACAAACCTACAGACCAAACTGATACAAACCTACAGACAAGACTGGAACAAACCTACAGACCAAACTGATACAAACCTACAAAAGCACTTTATGATGGCTCAACAGGCTATTTAGTCAGTAACCCCAGACACAGCAACTGGACATTAGCAGAATTTCCCAAGCTTGGTGCTACTCCTCTACACCGGGCTTTCACAGAGACCTGTGTTCCTATAGACCAAACTGATACAAACCTACAGACCAAACTGATAGAAACCTACAGACCAGACTGGTACAAACCTACAGACCAAACTGAGACAAACCTACAGACAAGACTGGTACAAACCTACAGACCAAACTAAACAATTGTGAATCCCTAGACACAGGAAAGCACTTTATGATGGCTCAACAGGCTATTTAGTCAGTAACCCCAGACACAGCAACTGGACATTAGCAGAATTTCCCAAGCTTGGTGCTACTCCTCTACACCGGGCTTTCACAGAGACCTGTGTTCCTATAGACCAAACTGATACAAACCTACAGACCAAACTGGTACTAACCTACAGACCAAACTGATACAAACCTACAGACAAGACTGGAACAAACCTACAGACCAAACTGATACAAACCTACAGACCAGACTGGGACAAACCTACAGACCAAACTGATACAAACCTACACTCCTCTACACCGGGCTTTCACAGAGACCTGTGTTCCTATATACCAAACTGATACAAACCTACAGACCAAACTGATAGAAACCTACAGACCAGACTGGTACAAACCTACAGACCAAACTGGAACAAACCTACAGACCAGACTGGTACAAACCTACAGACCAAACTGATACAAACTTACAGACCAAACTGATACAAACCTACAGACCAAACTGATACAAGCCTACAGACCAAACTGATACAAACCTACAGACCAAACTGGTACTAACCTACAGACCAAACTGATACAAACCTACAGACAAGACTGGTACCAACCTACAGACCAAACTGATACAAACCTACAGACAAGACTGGAACAAACCTACAGACCAAACTGATACAAACCTACAGACAAGACTGGAACAAACCTACAGACCAAACTGATACAAACCTACACTCCTCTACACCGGGCTTTCACAGAGACCTGTGTTCCTATATACCAAACTGATACAAACCTACAGACCAAACTGATAGAAACCTACAGACCAGACTGGTACAAACCTACAGACAAGACTGATACAAACTAGACACAGGAAAGCACTTTATGATGGCTCAACAGGCTATTTAGTCAGTAACCCCAGACACAGCAACTGGACATTAGCAGAATTTCCCAAGCTTGGTGCTACTCCTCTACACCGGGCTTTCATAGAGACCTGTGTTCCTATAGACTAAACTGATACAAACCTACAGACCAAACTGATACAAACGTACAGACCAAACTGATACAAACCTACAGACCAAACTGGAACAAACCTACAGACCAAACTGGTACAAACCTACACACCAAACTGATTCAAACCTACAGACCAAACTGGTACAAACCTACAGACAAGACTAGTACAAACCTACAGACCAAACTGATACAAACCTACAAAAGCACTTTATGATGGCTCAACAGGCTATTTAGTCAGTAACCCCAGACACAGCAACTGGACATTAGCAGAATTTCCCAAGCTTGGTGCTACTCCTCTACACCGGGCTTTCACAGAGACCTGAGTTCCTATAGACCAAACTGATACAAACCTACAGACCAAACTGATAGAAACCTACAGACCAGACTGGTACAAACCTACAGACCAAACTGAGACAAACCTACAGACCAGACTGGTACAAACCTACAGACCAGACTGGTACAGATATTCACTCCTTGATGCAGACTTAAGTTTCTAGAGGCCAAACAAGTACAGATTTTCAATTCTAAAATAATACATTTTTGTTCACTTTACAAAATGAAGCATTGATGTAAAGATAAGTTTCAATTACTTTTCACTACCTACCTTTATATCAACACCCAGCTAAGACATTGTTTTTACGTCACAATTTGTCTTCAGATTTGATGGATCCAATAGGTATTTGAGTAGTTTCATGAATTCTTTGGCAAAGATAGAAAATGTCTGTGATGTTCTCTTCATCAGCACCTAACTCTGTTGTAGAAGTCAATGATTCAACTGTAAATATTTGAATAAGGTTGCAATTTTATTTTGAAAACTTGGATCCAAACCTCTGTACGTTTAGGTAAAATTAATATGCGTGTCAACTGAATCAAAAATGGTCCCAAAAACTTATATAACCACCATTACAAGTACATGCTTATCCACAGATAGTGGAAAATAATAAAAAACAAAAAATAATTTGAAAAGTTTTGAAGATTTTTTTAAAGAATCTTCCATCACAAGAGTTTGGATACTTGGATAATTTTCATTTTAGGAAATGGATATGTAGGAAATGGATATGTAGAAATGGATATGTAGGAAATGGATATGTAGGAAATGGATATGTAGGAAATTCAGAAGTAAGTAATTGCAAGTCGTAAAAATCTGCCACACAATGTACTGTGTTACCCTTCAAAGCGGTCCCCGACAGAAGCTGTAGAATTACCTACATGAATACACTACTGTAGATCTGATGTATGTGAATCACATTCTCAAGTGGGGAAGCTGTTTAAATCATTTATCAGTATCAAAAGGAAAGCATATATGAAACATTTACATAAAGAAACCTAAAAATAAAAAGTAACTTGTTGATCTAATAACTCCTGCTTTTTAAGTCCAAGGATTGACATATCTTTTGGGATATATCCCTAAAACTCATCTCCTCGCCTTCACAGGGGTCGTAAAGAAGGCTGGTCTGAATCACTGCAGTGTTTGAAAAGCAGAAACGCTCTAACCTAATCTGACAGAACATCGGATACTCAGAAGATATAGGGGAAGACATCACGTTTTAAACTTTAAACATGGGTTTTCATTTGAAAGTTAAGGATGAAATAAAAACATTCGTTAAGATTTGTTTAACATATGGAGAAATTATTTGCGACAACTATTTGTGATGTTAGATTTGATAGCTTGTGATTATTTTATTTTATCATGCTTTTGAAAATTTCAAGAATATTGTAAAAAAAAAAAAAATGACTTATATAAAGAAAATATTCTGTTGCAAATTTTGATAATACTGTAAAAAAAACACTTGATAAAGCATTAAGCAAACATCCTATCTCTGTTGTTTGAAGTGTATTCCTTTGTAAAGTATTGAAACCAAATTTTCTTTACTTGCAAGGTTCTTCTTCACAGATAAACCAAAACGTTCAGACTTTAAAAAAAGGTTCTACTGTATACAAAAACTAAAGTGTTCGGACTAACAAGGTTCTACTGTACACAAAAACTAAAGTGTTTGGACTAACAAGGTTCTACTGTACACACAAACCAAAGTGTCCAGGCTAACAAGGTTCTACTTAACACACGGTGTGAAGTGTCTGGACTAACAATATTTAACTGTACAGACCAAAGATTTTGAATTAGCATAGTTTCCCATAGTGTCACATGATATTGATTTTTGCATAAATCTGAAATTGGCTGTGAAATTAGGTTAATATTGAAGTTAATTTTATTTTGCGATGTGAATTACTCATTATTTTACAGACTATACATTACTTAGTGGTTTTAAGTATTTTATGAGTTTCTCCTTGTTCCAGTAGAATATATACAGATGTTATCTGTAGAACGATGACATGGGCTGTGCCTATTTTACACACGTTGCTGGGGCCGTATCGCGTGAGTGTTGGTAGTCTACATTTGTGCGTCCAATTAAGGCAGAGTATTTGATGATACAGTTCTATCAAATTACACGCCATTACCTGCGAACCAGAGCTAAACGTGACATATTACAGACAGAGACTATAAGTTCTCAGCTGCCATTCAAATAATCCTTTCAAAATCTCAAATTTTCCCTTTTTCATGTTAACAACTTCCAGCGTTAAAAACCTATCGTCAAAGAAATCAGCATTCTGTCAATGCAATCTCAGCATTTCGAAATAGGATTACGATTGAATGGTCTTCCAACATGAAAATAGATATAATGAGATCTTTAGATCTGGATCATTGTTGTAAGACCGATCGCAGATCAAGGATTATCTTTGGTATCTTTGTCAATCAAACAAGTTCTAAAAATAGAATTGTCTTCTGGAGAGTCTCGCTTCCTGAAGTCTACAGAAAAACATCTTTGATCATACTCCAATACAGAAATAAAATAGACATATGGCTTCCGACTGTCACCTCAACTTTTATCTTCCTGGTATAAACTCTTGTCTTGGTGCTCAAACTAATCATCATCCCTTAGATGCTTGATATATATGTTGGGCAAAGTACAGAAAAAAATGGTTTATTGTCATTATTGAACAGAAAATGAGACAAATACATGGTTTGGTTTGGTTTGGTATCATTGACAGCAGTTAGTATTTGATTCCATATATTGTTTCTGGGAATTCTCAGTTTCAACACATCCTTAGGTTTATATACAACTAAACACGCAAGAACAGTTTAACCTGTTTATTACTACAGTTATAATACATACAAGCTACAAGTTTGGCGTATCAGGGGCTACTCACTCTATACCAAAACGATTAAACTTACTAATAGGATATTTAAAATTTTTAAGAAGCTGGACTCTGAGGTGTCCCAGAGTAGCTAGCTACTTGATCGAGCAAGACTCCAAAGATACTGAGAAGCAACTAGACCCTGGACGATTCCAGAGAAGCTACTAGACTCTGCGAGCGACCCTGGGGAAGCTGCATGAGAAATGGAATATTCAACGACTACGGCTAGACCCTCAACGATATGAGAGAAGCTGAAACATACTGTCGTAAAATACTACATGTATAATATTATTATAAGATTGGGGGTAGAATTCCCCAAGAATTAAATGCCAAAATTAAACTATATGTTTTTTAAAATTGAGAGTGAGTAGCCCAAACAGTTAAAACAAAATCAGGAGTTAGACCAACCGGGATGACCTTCATATGACAGTTTAAGGGTATAGCAAAACCAAAGCACCAAAATAATGTTATAGCATACGTATATGGTAGTACAATCATATATAAGTTTTGGTATCATTGACAGCAGTTAGTATTTGATTCCATATATTGTTTCTGGGAATTCTCAGTTTCAACATATCCTTAGGATAGATGGAGAAGCCTTGGTAAGGTTTTGTTAGAGCAGACATCTGAATGGTCATTCAGAACAATAAGGTCATAAAGGACAATATTGGAGACGATTAGAACAAGCAAGTTCATAGAATGTTGTATCAAGGTGGACAAATGTGAAGCGAGACCTGACTTTACCGACACAAGACATTCTGAAATACCCAACGCCACTAAATCAATATCTGTAGGAGTCTGCATCCCTGGGTTCCACCGTGTAAATTGTATAAAATTGTTATGTCCACCAGATATCGTAATATCACTTCCTAGTTGAGATTTTGTTTTTTCTGACCAACCTTTTAATATGTGAGAAATATTACTGTAAACATGAAGATATATCTTGTTTCTGATCAGCCTTTTTACAAGCAGAGAAATAATTTACTGCCTATTATACTGTAAGATAGCAGTTATAATTACCTATTTATTGAGAGAAAAAAGTCCTGATTAGCCATTTTACATGTGAAAAATATCTATGAGGTATGTTACTAACTATAAAGAGATAATTGCATGCGTGTTTGCCCCTCAGTACTGTACTGTTGAACTTGTTTAGACGGAAAGGTTATAATCTAGTATACGTTTTTCATGTTGTCACTTCAGAAAGACTGATTGCTATGAAGTACACAATTCTGATATGCCCCATCAGACGTAATGGTCCAAACGTGTGTGATGAACACGGCTTCCTGTTACGTGTTTTCACCATTATAACATCAAATCTTTATTTTAAATTTTACACCATCGGCCCTTGGTAGTCAGGTACAGCATATTGATTGGTGTACTTAAAAAAAATTGTGTTGTTGCTGATAAGATTTTCTGCTGCACGGAAGACAAATATTTCATATAATTACAGGCTTGATGAACACACTTCCTATAGATATATGTTCAGTATCTGTTACATGGTAAGTGAATTATTGAGATACTTGTTTTAAAGTTAAAGAGATTAGCATTGCATTACATCCCTGTCAATCACGATTGATGTCATCTTGGTCGAGGATTGACTGAACCAAATACCACTACATATAGCATAATCAGATCTCATATTTCCTTTTGGTTTGCATAATTTTACAGGAATCACAATTTTTTAATTTTAGATTTAAATTTCCTCCGCAAATTTTACTTTTGGGAAAGTTATGCTGGAATCAAGTAGTCTAGCTGCCTGTAGAATTTATTAAACTGAACTAATTTAAATTTTAACCCATATCATATGTACTGTCATGTTGTCTACATTGATAGTAAGAGAGTTATGGCCCTTGGTTTATATTATCCAGACTACTCCTCCTAAAGTAAAAGATAGGTTTTAACCAAACTTTGCAGACATATTATCTATCATATGAACCTGTGCATGTGTATGTGAAAAAAAAATCTACTGCTTTTGCAAGAGTTATGTCCCTTGATGACATTATTTTGCATATGAATACAAATGTAATTGCATACTAAACTAGTGTTTTAAATGTCATACAGCGCTGACTGAAGACAAATAATGTCTACAATAAATTTTGGTGACTCACCAATTCAATTTTCAGCAATTGCTCATGGAAAAGTAAACGCTGTTGTTTGTTCTATTCGACAGATAGTTGAAATTAAGGAACTTTTGAAAAAAAGGAAAAACAAGTCTTGGTTTAAGCATTTCCACAAAATCAATGAAAAAATTAACCCCATGCTTTCTCATTAATCTGAATTTCAATGCATTAAATCTAAATGCCATCTAAAAAAAATGTACTAAAAGCTGTCAAAAAATATAAGCCTCTGGTAACCACTCCAATCAGTTTAAATTTTTCACTTCGTTATTAAAAAAATAATTAAATGAATAGAAATGATGATTTCAGAAATTGGAAAGACAGTTCAAGAAAGTACAGCTAATCTGGGTTTGGTCCGTCATTGGTGACCAGGTATTTCACTTGGTAGACTGACTGTAAACCTGGAGATCTAGAGTGCAGAGAGCTTCTTATCAATTTATCACCCAGGAACCCTCTAAGTTTTTTGGGGGAGTCCCTTGCCCAAGTTTCATGAAGTTCCTTTTTAATTTTTCATTTTCCAAAAGAAATCATTGTTGGAGTTCTGAAAACAGAGACTTCATTAAACATCATCAGTTTTGATATCTTTTTAATTCCTAAACCTTGCTTCCAAATTTAAAAAAACAGCTTCAATAAGGCATCTCGTAATACTATTTGACCATAAAGGACAATGTTCATATATTACAGATATTTCATAATTTTGCTGTACATTTTCTCCCTGTTGAATAATTTTAGAAAACTGTAATTATGTGGCATTTCATAAGCTCAGTTTTGTAACAAGCCAACCCCGCCCATATCAATTGCAGGTCAGTAGAAATTCCAACCACTGTTATTTAATTGTCTAATAACCCAACCCCGTCCTTTGGGTCAGATGTTATGTTTGGGTACCCGGGTCTTATTGAAGGACAAATACGATATTTTATTGTACACATAAAAAACTTCCCTCTAAATGTATGTTAATTCTAAACTGAGATAAAGTTATAATATTCCAGGTAACGGACACCTCAACACCACCTAGATACAGGTGAAACTGACACCTCGGTACATCTCAGTACACCTCAACACGAGGGGTAACATATGTTTGTTATATACCTGGATATTTGTCCACACACTGTAATTGAGCATGAAATATCACACAATCTGGATGCAAAATTACACGGCTCCTTGTGACAGCTGTTGCTAGTGGCACATTAAAAATCCTACTTGACGAGTTTAGCATCAGAAATAGCTAGAAAATATGTTAACAGGGATTAAGCACAGATGTAAGATGCCTTTCCGATACAGGTAAGACCACAATATGCTTATTTTCAACCAAAAAGTGAAAACACAGTCAGTATTTCTTCTTTGATTAACCAATTTTTATTTCCTAATTGCTTGCAATGTCCTTTTCAACCACTTGATGAAAATGCGTATCAGGTGATTCGTATTACTTCCCAGGCCTTACCTCCCCTTATATACCACTTGGTGTATGATATTTAGTAGACGTGTCACATATCAGAAGTTATGATATAACAACTGCTACTTCAAAGGTCAATCATATAGAACAAAAAATCAAACATTTATTGGTTCTATTTGTCTTCTGTCCCATTGCAATGCTTGGGACATCTAGCTTTTCTTTTTTCTCTGTCCTGTACTCCTTGAACTTTTCGATTGTCTCTGTCCTGACCCATCGTCTTATCCAACTGTCACTGATCGACACCCAATGTTACAGTATCACCGTATAACATCTCATTTCTTCAAATTTTATCCCCTTCATAACCTGCCACTTCTTATTCTACAAGTGCACCTTCATCCTCAGAGCCAGTCCCATTCTGTACCCACCCCCAACGTGTTTGTATCTTGTACCCTTCACCATGTACCACTACTCCCTCCATCACATTATGCCCTCCCCAATCCCCCACCCCCATATTCAAATTCTATCGTTCATCTCCTGAGCCATCATCACCAGTGTTCCCCCTATACCCTAATTCTAGTCTACTCCTCCTGAGCCAGTGTCAGTAGTGTTCCGCCTATACCCTAATTCTAGTCTACCCCTCCTGAGCCAGTGTCATTAGTGTTCCCCCTATACCCTAATTCTAGTCTACTCCTCCTGAGCCATCATCACCAGTGTTCCCCCTATACCCTAATTCTAGTCTACACCTCCTGAGCCAGTGTCAGTAGTGTTCCCCCTATACCCTAATTCTAGCCTACACCTCCTGAGCCAGTGTCAGTAGTGTTCCACCTATACCCTAATTCTAGTCTACTGATCCTGAGCCAGTGTCAGTAGTGTTCCCCCTATACCCTAATTCTAGTCTACTCCTCCTGAGCCAGTATCAGTAGTGTTCCCCCTATACCCCAGTTCTAGTCTACACCTCCTGAGCCAGTGTCAGTAGTGTTCCCCCTATACCCCAATTCTAGCCTACTCCTCCTGAGCCAGTGTCAGTAGTGTTCCCCCTCTACCCCAATTCTAGCCTACACCTCCTGAGCCAGTGTCAACAACATTTGACCTATACCCAAATCTAGCCTACACCTCCTGAGCCAGTGTCAGTAGTGTTCGACCTATACCCAATTCTAGCCTACACCTCCTGAGCCAATGTCAGTAGTGTTCCACCTATACCCTAATTCTAGTCTACTCCTCCTGAGCCAGTGTCAGTAGTGTTCCGCCTATACCCTAATTCTAGTCTACACCTCCTGAGCCAGTGTCAGTAGTGTTCCGCCTATACCCCAATTCTAGTCTACACCTCCTGAGCCAGTGTCAGTAGTGTTCCCCCTATACCCCAATTCTAGTCTACACCTCCTGAGCCAGTGTCAGTAGTGTTCCCCCTATACCCCAATTCTAGTCTACAACCCCTGAGCCAGTGTCAGTAGTGTTCCCCCTATACCCCAATTCTAGTCTACACCTCCTGAGCCAGTGTCAGTAGTGTTCCCCCTATACCCCGATTCTAGTCTACAACCCCTGAGCCAGTGTCAGTAGTGTTCCCCCTATACCCCAATTCTAGTCTACACCTCCTGAGCCAGTGTCAGTAGTGTTCCCCCTATACCCCGATTCTAGTCTACAACCCCTGAGCCAGTGTCAGTAGTGTTCCCCCTATACCCCAATTCTAGTCTACACCTCCTGAGCCAGTGTCAGTAGTGTTCCCCCTATACCCCGATTCTAGTCTACAACCCCTGAGCCAGTGTCAGTAGTGTTCCCCCTATACCCCAATTCTAGTCTACACCTCCTGAGCCAGTGTCAGTAGTGTTCCCCCTATACCCCGATTCTAGTCTACAACCCCTGAGCCAGTGTCAGTAGTGTTCCCCCTATACCCCAATTCTAGTCTACACCTCCTGAGCCAGTGTCAGTAGTGTTCCCCCTATACCCCGATTCTAGTCTACAACCCCTGAGCCAGTGTCAGTAGTGTTCCCCCTATACCCCAATTCTAGTCTACACCTCCTGAGCCAGTGTCAGTAGTGTTCCCCCTATACCCCAAATCTAGCCTACAACCCCTGAGCTAGTGTCAACAATGTTCGACCTATACCCCAATTCTAGCCTACATCTCCTGAGCAAGTGTCATCAGCTTGGCTGTGATATTCTGTATTGATTTACTCCTGAAAGATGGCTCCTACCAATACATGGTGTATTTAAAATGGCCTATGTCAGCATCATCTAAATTTAGCTGAATAGGACAAGTTGATGTTGATTTCCTGTCGTTGGTATAAATATCTCCCAATTCTTGTGTCTCGTTGGAGGCAGCCTGTCAAATTTATTTGTATTTATCCCTGGAAGTGCAAGCTTCCACTACGTCTAGCCCCTCCTGTAACTGCCCCGCCTAATTAATTAGCCAGTAATAACCGGTCGACAATAAAACATCTGTCACATAATTCCTGCGCATTACATATTGTTCCACTCCACTAACTATACAACTGCGTTTCTCAGTTTAAACAGACATTCCTTGGCAACTTATACGTTATCATACCTAATAAACAGCATTCCTCGGCAACTTATACGTTCTCATACCTAATAAACGGCATTCCTCGGCAACTTATACGTTCTCCTACCTAGTAAACAGGCATTCCTCGGCAACTTATACGTTCTCATACCTAATAAACAGGCATTCCTCGGCAACTTATACGTTATCATACCTAATAAACGGCATTCCTCGGCAACTTATACGTTCTCATACCTAATAAACGGCATTCCTCGGCAACTTATACGTTCTCCTACCTAATAAACAGGCATTCCTCGACAACTTATGCGTTCTCCTACCTAATGAACAGGCATTCCTCGGCAACTTATACGTTCTCCTACCTAATGAACAGGCATTCCTCGGCAACTTATGCGTTCTCCTACCTAATAAACGGCATTCCTCTGCAACTTATATGTTCTCCTACCTAATAAACAGGCATTCCTCGGCAACTTATACATTCTCCTACCTAATAAACAGGCTGTCCTTGGCAACTTATTGGTTCTCCTACCTAATAAACAGGCATTCCTTGGCAACTTATACGTTTTCCTACCTAATAAACAGGCATTCCTCGGCAACTTATGCATTCTCCTACCTAATAAACAGGCATTCCTCGGCAACTTATGCGTTCTCCTACCTAATAAACGGCATTCCTCGGCAACTTATACGTTTTCCTACCTAATAAACAGGCATTCCTCGGCAACTTATACGTTCTCCTACCTAATGAACAGGCATTCCTCTGCAACCTATACGTTCTCCTACCTAATAAACAGGCATTCCTCGGCAACTTATGCGTTCTCCTACCTAATGAACAGGCATTCCTCTGCAACTTATACGTTCTCCTACCTAAAAAACAGGCATTCCTCGGCAACTTATGCGTTCTCCTACCTAAGGTTTCTCACCACTGCCGTTATACTGTCTCCTCGCGAGCCCTGGTGGGACACCAGCGTTAATGTGATCACTGAGAACTGGTACAGGAATTTGCCGACCTATCCAAGGTGCTAACAAGATAGAATTAACTTCCAACACATCACGTCTGTGACAAGTCATCAGGTCTGTAGAATTAGCACTAGATTGGAATCCACTAATGCCGTTTACTAGTTTTATACGTATATATATATACACACACTTTCATGAAAAACAAATTTTGCTTCTATATTCGTCTCATCCGATTTGGACCCCTGGGGAAGTAATCAACATATTTTTATTCCTTTTAATAGTCTATGAATAGGTCACGGAATGAAGAGGGATTCTGATGTGTGTGATACTGGACCACCAGATAAGGCTATTGTTATATTACTTCTAAACGGATGTCCACGCTCGAGTCAGCTACAGGTTGAGGACAATGAGTGCACTTGGTGCATAATACCCCATTCCTTAAGATAGACAAACATCCCCTATTTCACTTTCCAATCTCCTTTTGCCCCCTAAAACGTTGTTTATCACTCCAAAGATATTTTTTCAAGTGAAATTGTGGATCTCCATATGGAACTGATGGAAAAGTATGGGATTTGTTAAATAATAGGGTCACATTTTTGTCATGAACAGCTTGTGCGATAATGCAAACAGATTTCTTTGTTAACAACCCCTGTACCTTAATCGAATGTCATGAAATGTTTTCTCCTACAAGTTGATTATATTATACCTAACGTTGTTATATTATATAGGTATAAAATAAACCTGATCCATAGTCCTATAACTCATTCACCCCTAAAATGTCATAATGAACTATTCCAACTTTTGAATTCAGAGAGTTCAAATGTGTCTTCAGGGGTGAATGAGTGAACACATGAACTAATGCACTGCTCAGTTGGTAATTTCTGTTGTTATAGCATCACACCCCAAGATTACTTGTACAGACGCTGAACAACGGCATGTTGTCATGCCTTCGCAGGGTGGTACAGAATAAAAACTGTAGGTAGAAATAACTTAATCATGTAGCCATGATGACAACATTGATTTTTTAAATGATTTTCCTCTAATCAAATTCAAAAATACTGAAAAACAAATAGAAAGAGGGTTATTGTACCTTTTTCCTGTATAGAGCTTAGATCGTGACGGCTTTAATAGATTTTGATTGAAGCATACTTTCAGAACAAGCAGACACAGTTTCATCACATCATTATTGATGATCGAGGATTATGGGGAGGCTTTGTTCTGTTCTACGATTTTTGTCCATGATTCATCAGGTGGCGTCATGTCTGACACGGAGAATATGCTTACAAGTTTAATTTGTGATTGGCAGATTGAATCCACACCTTAATTAGACAACTGTAAAATACAGATTGAAATTCCAGGTAATTTGATGAGTTGAGACATGATAAGCCTGCATTGTGATACCTGTACAGCTCAGCCCCTCACCTTGTATCAGCAGTGTTTTACCTGTACAGCTCAGCCCCTCACCTGGTATCAGCAGTGTTTTACCTGTACAGCTCAGCCCCTCACCTTGTATCAGCAGTGTTTTACCTGTACAGCTCAGCCCCTCACCT
>NW_018408742.1:126929-255092 GCF_002113885.1 Mizuhopecten yessoensis | reverse complement strand
TGTGCGTACAACTGTCCGCCATCTATCAAATCAGCTTGTCTTGTACAATGTAGGTTATGTTACATGTTATTCAATATTTGTGTAATGTTTTCGACACCCTTATTGTACATGTACACATTAATTACTCTGTATTATGCTGTAATGCTTATGGGCCGTAAGGCTGAAAGTGAATAAACAATACAAAACAATACAATACAATACCTGTACAGCTCAGCCTCTCACCTTGTATCAGCAGTGTTTTACCTGTACAGCTCAGCCCCTCACCATGTATCAGCAGTGTTTTACCTGTACAGCTCAGCCCCTCACCTGGTATCTGCCACGGAGAATGCTGACAGGAGATATTCTATTAACGAGTTCATTGAGAAGCTTCTTAAAAGGAAAATTCTAAAATTTCTTTGTTACCAACTTCAAAATTAAAGATTATTTTCATTATTTTTTTGCCCTTTTAGCTATATATTTAATCTAAATGAAAAGATGTGTTTCTGGAGGCCATTAGATTGTTGTATATTTCAGCTAATAGTAAGCTGTATATGAACACTGACTTGTTATGTGAAAAGGACATATTATCACAACACAAGTCTGAGGAAAACTTTTGTTGCAACCTGACTATAGACGATCGGTACGATTGGCTGTTCTCGTCTCCACTTTCATTGACATCAACAATGCCATATAGAGGCTTTAGCCTACGGATGATAATATCTTTGCTATAACTAATTCATTGGTGATGAGGTGAGGGTTGGCATTGATTGGACTCGCCAGGAGGAAGTGATTTATTGGATCAAATGAGACTGGTCACCACTTGGGGTATATGTTTTCACCAGGTCTGTCGGGGATTGAAGGGCGGTTATATAAAGGATAAACGACAGAGTTACGGAGGCTGTCATAAGTGTTATCTAAACTCCTAATATCTGTCAGTGGTAACAAAACATGTATTGGAATTTTTGTATGAATTGTTTCCTTGGTGACTACTGAAGACAGGTGCATGGGCCAGCATCATAGTTGGTAAGTAAATAAACATTTGATTTAAAATTTGGATTTTGATTTTTAAATTATAGAAAATTGAAATTGGAGAAAATAATAACCAGATTCTGTGTGATAAATACTATATAATAATGCAAAATGTTTGAATTAAAATGAAAATATTCGTTTGAATATAATAATTCATGTGATCCAAGTAAATATATAAGCAGATGTTTCTACTGAAAATGTTACTGCTGTATAAGGAAAAGGTTTTATCATACCTATTCAAGAATTTTATTAATATTATCTTTCTGTAAGATGAGATAAAAAAAAATAAAAAAATATCGTAATCAGTAAAAGTGTATTCCGTCTTTGCATATTGCATAGTTATTTTCTCTTGTGAGCAGGTATTGATTGTTACGTCATTGGTTTGTGAGAGTAACGTCATCAACTTTTGAGAAAACGACGTAATCTTCTCACACAAACCAATGATGTAACAATCAATACCTGCTCACAAGAGAAGATAACTCTGCAATACGCAAAAACGGAATATGGTGACATCCGTTTGTATAAAGAGAATTGCTTGGAAAGTTGAAAATGTTGAAAGGGGCAATAGGAATCTAACCAAACAGCTTGGGGTGGTTTACCTGTCAAAATGACCACACAGCCTCAAATTGCTAGTGTGGTACTTGACTGACAGTTTTTGTGGTACAGGCTGATAGTTTTTGTGGTATACACCTGCTCTAGGGACCAACTCTATTATAGAGACCGTGTGTGTTAAGGATCGATCCCTGTACCACTGTCACTGGGGGGTATTTCATTTTGTTGATTGTGTGGGTAATCTCCATCCACAAATTCATAGGTCCATAATGTAATGACAAGTTTGATATAAAAAAAAAATCTCCGTTGGAGTGGGTGCTCATAATCATGCACCCACAAAATGTAGTTTTGTTGGGAAACCACAAAATTTAGGCCCCGCAAAATAATCTGTTTTCACAGTAGTTCAATCACATGTTTATTATCTGACAGTAACACATACAAATCTGTCTATAACTTGATAATTTACAAATGTTTATTTCTTTACATAAAAAACCTGTCTATAAAGACCACCTGTCTATTAAGACAGTTTTTAGTGGTTGTTATAGACAGGTTTGGCAGTATTACATTGTGCTACATGTAAATGACCTTTGACCTAAATCTAAACTACCTACTACTAACTAATGGTCCAGGTTCAATCGATGCTTGACACACTTGACGGAGGAGGTAGATGTGAGTTTTAGTTCACCCGGAGACTCCCAGGTAACTTTCCTTCACCACGCATTCCTCGTGTACCGATCAGTGACAGATGACTGGTTACAGCGCCCCCTGCAGGCTATGTGATGGTTTACATCAAATCTATCATAAATATTCAGTCTAATATCTGATTAAAAGTAAAGCTACTGTAGAAATAGACTGTTGTTAAAAGTACACTGAGAAACATTTGTTTATAGAAAACGTAAGACTGGGGGGAAAATCAATTATTGGTTAATGAAAAAAACGAGTTTTTATTGGACAATTATCATGAGATGGTTGACTGCTCAAATCACTTTTCATCTGTGGTTTTCTGAACCCTAACAAAGTCCAGGGTCTGTCATTAAACAATCCTTATTATCCCTACTTTCAAGAAGTACTGGATGGGTTATTCTCTAATTTCACATATAGATTTTCCTGAATACTTAAAGTGATGCATGTTAATTTTCAAGATTGCTGCTAAGAAGCCATCTTTGATTTTGAAAGTTGAAATTTATACTCTTATCACTATTTCTAAAGAAGTTTCTGACAGCAATTTCTCTTGTATGACTATAGGGTTAGTCACAATGCACATCGGAACATTTATATTTGTGACTCAATGGTAAAATACAATTGTACCTATGTAATGATAGACCAGGGTTTGTTATAGATTATTCTTGCCTGATTCCTTCAGGCGATAAAAAACAAGTCAACCAGAAATAATCTAACCATATTTGGGCCTTTAATTTACCTATATCCAGTAGATAGAAACACCTGTTTTTTCTCACATCTACCAATGTAAACTGGTATATACTGTCACCAGAGATATGTCGGGTTACTGATCAAAAGCAGACTCTCGTTTATAGGACAGTGTCTAGAACCGTGATCAGGAGAACAGATGTTGTTTTAGCGCCATATCCCATACAGTAAACAATGAAACACTGAGATTGGTGAATTATTTATGGTTCTATAAAATGGGATTTCTTTGAAACAAGAAAAAGGGAAAAAAAAATGTCTGCCTGTTGATGAGGATTACAGATTATATAGTGCGACAGTATAATCGTCCTCTTTATAACGTACCTGCTAAAGTGCACCGGATAGTTCGTCTAATCAGAATACCATTTCATTATGCTCTCGCAACATAATGAAGAGGACATTATTTATTATTAATTAAATGTTTTCTCTTTTCCATTGGTTCCATATGTCCCTACAATATCTTGGTTAGACTCTGTATTAGGCTCCATTAATACTAGAGGTCCTGCAGTCATCACATTTCACATGTGGATACATATTGGGGGTTATATTACCTCTGCTAGATATCAAATATAGGTCACTGTGACCTATATTTTCACTTTATTGACTTAATTGAGACTTTAGGTGTTTAAGTCAAATACTAGAAGTCCAGCAGTCATTTAGCTCCATATGTGGGTACAGCTTGAGGAGGTCAACAATATATCAGATGAAGGTCACTTTAAATTAGTGACCGATATTTTCTGCTTCACCAGCTTTGGTTAGACATTGCGTTTAGCTCCAATTCTATCAAAGCTGGAGTGGGCCATATGTACGTTTTCTTCTCTGTAACCTGATGACTTTTTTTTATTGAATTGTTTCAGGAATATCAGTTAAGATTATTTTTTAACTGTTTAATTGTCTTGCATTTCATTGTCTTCAAGACCTTATGTTGTCTGCATGTGTCAAAACCTTACAGGAGACAGATCAAAGACACCAACTTAAGAAAATCAATTCTCGTGATATTTTTTTAGTTCAGTTATTTTTTGACAAATATTGTGGTTATTGTTATGTCGAAGATTTGTCAGTTTCAAATTTTTTTTGTGTGTTTTTGGATACAAATATTTTAAACATGAAAAAAAAGCTGTTTGAATGTTATAAAATTTGTTCAAATGAAATGTAAAAGACATCTGAATGTTAAAAAAAATGAATGATTTGACATCATTTTAAAAATGGCCAATTTTCCCAGGACACCATAGGGATTTACTGACATCAGATGCAGGATTTTGAGAATGATAAATGATTATACTCTGTCAATAAACTGTTGAAATGGGGGTTAGTGACTGGAAAGGAAGCGTGCAGGGCGCGTGCTCCAGTACAAGAGGATAACAATGTGATTCACAATAAAAGGGCCAATGGCTGTCGCACTCTGTGAACAGACACTACAGCAGGTCTACGCTATTCTCCAGGGGACTGCTAATATGAAATTGCCGTTTTTTACGGGGTATATGTGCACCCATGCAAATCATGCTTTAATGAATCTCCGACTTTGTTGGCTATCGATGTAATCAGGATCGTTTTAAAGTTTGAAAGCTACAGAGACAACAATGTGTTGTGTGAACAGGTGGCAGGGTGATGTTACGCCAGGTTCTCCACCAGGACTACGACTCTCAGCCATGGTATAAGGTGGGTTCTCTCCGTAACTTAGTAACAACTCTCAGCCATGGTATAAGGTGGGTTCTCCACGTAACTTAGATCAGATGCAAACAAAGAGAAAGCTGAAAATGTCACCATGCCAGCTAATTGCAGCTGTAGGAAGTCCAGCATCCTGTGTGTTAGATACCTTGAATTATAGAGGGCACATTTCCATCAATCTGGGCCACTAAAAGGTCAGGGTTATTACCGTAGATTATTTCAGATTCTCATTTATGGTTCTGTATTCTGCATTTGCGAACTGTAATTAATAATGCTGATGTCTTCTTTCATACTTTAATTGTGTGTACAATGAGGGTGCATCTTAAATTACAATTTATATCTTGTGTACAAGTTTGTAGCTAAAATGCAGCTTTAGACCAAGTTACTCCAGAAAGGATAATACAACTCAGATATGAAGGATGAAATGATTGGTAATGTAGAAACATGCCTATAAATGTGGTAAATTGTCAACATAGAAATGATAACAGGTCCTGTGTTATATTATAATTAATCTTGCCCAATTTAAACAATCTTGTACATATATTTTTGATAGTCATTACTTTTATGTTAGGGTAATCTGTGACAGTGTCTCCATTCTAATAATACATTGATCCTGTTTGCTGCCTCTTCTTTTTTCAAAAATCCATAAAATTCCTTATTTTCTGACCACAGATTAAAATATATTAACTCATTCACCCCTGAAATTTCATAATGAACTATTCCAACCTTTGAATTGGAAGAGTTCAAATGTGTCTTTAAGGGTGAATGAGATAAAGGAAACATTCAATTTGTGGCCACTTGCGTAATTGATGAACACTGGCATACAGTGAGGTTGTTGGTTGTTACACCTTTGGAGTAATATGGTATAAGAATGGGTTGGTGACATGTGAGGAAAAATATGGTAATAGAAAAAAGCATGACCAGAAGTGAAGAAAACACATTGGCGACTTAATAAGAGAAATATGGTAACACCAGGTTCAGGAGACATGGGGGAAAATATGGTAACAGAATACGATAACAGAATGGGGTGAGGAGACATGATAAATACGGCAACAGAATACGATAACAGAATGGGGTACGATAACAGAATGGGGTGAGGAGACATGATAAATATGGCAACAGAATACGATAACAGAATGGGGTACGATAACAGAATGGAGTACGATAACAGAATGGGGTAAATTAACAGAATGGGGTGAGGAGACATGATCAATACGGCAACAGAATACGATAACAGAATGGGGTACGATAACAGAATGGGGTACGATAACAGAATGGGGTAAATAAACAGAATGGGGTGAGGAGACATGATAAATACGGCAACAGAATACGATAACAGAATGGGGTATGATAACAGAATGGGGTACGATAACAGAATGGGGTGAGGAGACATGATAAATACGGCAACAGAATGGGTTGAGACATTATGAGAAATTTGGTAACAGAACGGGTTAAGTAGAAATTAGGTGATGTACATGTCTATGTACGAGGCTGGACCTATTGTATGTATTGGTTAACATCTAAACCTACAGGATAGGTCTGTGCCATCACTCCGTCAGCTAGTATCTGTATCAGACGTTTATATTCTTTATGTCTATATCAACTTTTCCTGACACAGAATATTTATAGCCCATGTCTAGACATATCTATAAAAGACTTAACTTCGAACAGATCAGGTTAGTAAAATTATGTGACAAGCAATAAAATTGAATAAAAAATTTAATCCGTTCCTTTTGAAGTTTAAGGTCAAGATGACAAATAGAAGCAGGCAAGGTTTTTAGGGCAATAAATGCTTTTTGTCTCATCTCTTCGACTTTCAGTTTATCAATACAATGATATCTTTATATCTCCATTCTACCATCTGTCTGTCTTAACTAGGATGAGTTTCCTACTAGGCTGTCACGCTTAATGTCAATCTTGTTTTTCTGTATATGCTTTTTCAAGTAAGGCCAAAAAATGAACTTCTGCTTTTAAAAAATCTCTTACTTATTTCTTTTAATTGTCTACTCTAATATTCTTTTTTCCTTAATATCAACCAGTAATGTTTAAAGTTTGAAATACTGTTTCTATAAAATCTTGGTGAAAATATTGTGCAAAATAAGGTTTGCATAACTACCTTCTGTAATTTTCTGACAGCCATGCAAATAGGAAACATTTTTTTTTTTAATGGCCATACAATTTCATACTTACCATTGACTTCTGTTCCACTACTTACTGTAAAAACACTAATATACATGAGGACTTACTTATTTTGCAGTTGTGCATCAAGCAACCGATTCATGTGGATTTAAATTGCTGAAAAGAATAACGTGTATCTCCTTAATTGTTTAAGTTTGTCCAAAAGAAATCAAAGTTTCTTGTTTCACTTGTGTTGGATAAGAGCCTATAAGCTGTTTGAACAAAGTTCTCATATTAAGAGACAATGTCTTATATCAACTCATTAACCCCTAAAATTTTACAATAAACTATTCTAACCTTTGATTTGGAAGAGTTGAAATGTGTCTTCAGGGGTGAATGAGTTAACCTAAAAGTTGAATTGTGTGAAATACATTCTCTTATTGGTTGTTCAACAGGATCTTTGTAAAATTGAAGGGAAAATGTAATCTTCAATCACTGCTTTTAATTAGTTGATGGAATTTAAAGACGTAATCATGCTTTGACACTTGATTCAATTAAATATAAAAAATCTTCAAAGGAAATCTGAAACAACTCTTTAAGGAATAGTACCTTTAGTTTGTGATAGGTATCACGCAATACAGCTACTTAGGTTTTATGACAGATTATCAAGTTTATACAATGATAGAACTGAAGTAGTGACCTAGTGACCTAGTGATCTAGTTAGTAGTTTAACACAACATTAACTGTAATTATTTTTAGATCTTCGCTATTTCGTTTTTCACTAAATGTAGTTTTTTTCTCCTAATTGAGATGCTTTCGGGAAATAAAACGTAGCTTTGATCACCAATTTTTACCTGTAGTGATTTCTGATGAATTATGTATATGGAATCGGTACAGGGATTGAAGTGAAAATGGTGTGACTGATAAATAACGGAACATAAGACAACCATCAACCTGATCATTACCGTTAATTTACTTACTCTACTCGCTTTAATTTTTTTCAATTTGAATTTTTAAGGGAATTACATTCCATTAGCTGTTGTTAAAATTACTTTCATTAATTAAATTAAATGTACTGTTTCTTGCATTAGTGCTGAACCTAACTTTGTCATATGTCATAGCATTTAAGAATCTGTAGTGCGGAAAACCTATCATGAAATACGGTACCTGTGGTTTTAGGTAGTCATGCTTTTGCTAAAGGGAAGTAACTCCGAATTTCGACTTTTGTTTTTAATTTTCAAGGGATTTTCCTTAATTATAATGTTGCATATCACTTATATTTTTCGGGATTTAATGCTAAATTGTGTGGAGGTTTGATTGGAAGATTAAATACTAATTGGCTATTTGAGCACAAAATGCTACTGGTGATAAATATATTGGCTACTTGTCAAGGAATCAGTTTCAAAATTTAAAATAGGCTTTCACTCCTTCGTTCACAAATTCAAATACTCAAGATAAAATCATGACAGGTAAACTCACAAAATAAAGATCACACAATAATGTAAGTAATTTACAGAATTGTATGGACCTGTTTTATCATAGATTAAATGTCGGCCATGACAGTATATATACACACAGCCATGACTTTGCATTACTTTATATAGATAGAGGATTTTCATTCATAAACTCTATTCAATATCATTCCCGTAAAGTTCATTGATACTCTGGTCATGTACACTGTACTTGTTCAGAGTTCCAAGGTCTGCAAATAGGATGAGGGGCAAAGTTTGCATGAAAAAATAGTCCATGCAGTTACCCCTGCAAGCTTTTCTACCCTAAGCCATTTCCAGCTTACACATGTCTCCATCCTCCGAAAAATTTAGAAGAAAAAAAATCATTTTGGTTTAAAATACAGTCAAATGGGTTCAATGTCAATGGGGAAAAATTGTGGAAAATTTAAACTTGAAGTACCTTAATTTGTTTATGGCTTATGCAAACTGCCTGTCTTCATTACGGTTTGTTTTCATGAATTCTTATATTTCATATATAATTTCATCCTACGCCATCCCCTCATTACACCTGTCTTCATCCTTCTTAAGAATTTAGAAGAAAATAATTGAAAAATTAGAATAACAAGCATTCTGTGGGTATTGATGAATCAATACATGTCCTCTACCGGCCCCCCAAACTTTAACCTTCAGATTTTGACCAAGATAGTTAAGTTGAAAACATGTCAAAAATTCAAAATAAGTAAACTTATTTTTCCACTGTCATTAAATAACATTAATGCTAGACCCCTAAAGAACCTCTGTACATAAAATCAGCATCCTAACACTATTATTAAGTGAATGGTGAGCCATTACAAAACTTCAACCCAAACTTTAACCTGCAGATTTTGGCCAAGATAGTTAAGTGGAAAACATTTCAAAAATTGAAAAGATATATCCATTTTCAATCCACAGCATTAATGCTAGACCCCTGTAGAACCTTTATGCAAATAATCAACATCCTAACATCATAATATTAAGTGTATGGTAACCCATTACAAAACTTTAACCAAAACCTTAACCAAAGGTAATGGACGGACGACGGACGGACGCAGACAAAACCTATAGTCCTACCGATGAATTCATCGGTAGGGAAAATAATAAATATAATTTTCATTTAAAATACAGGGGCAAACAGGTTCAATGTTAATCGGAGAAGAAAAAATTGGAAAAATTAAAATTTAAGTTTCTTAATTTGTTCATGTCTTATGCAAACTGCATGTCATGATTACGGCTGTTTTCATGAATTCATGTGTTTAGTATATAATTTGACAGCTCTTTATATGTAATCCAGTGTCCTTGCTTTTGAAGTCTCATTTGAAGTGATAAAAAATGTGTTACCTATCAAATAGCAGACACTTGCATGTCATAACTTTCTATGGTGAGTGTCAGATTATCTTTGAGGCCATTGAATGTTGAAGAGATAGACAATAAAATGTATATTTGTCTCGTAGTAATTCCATACTTAGCTCAAGGTCAATACACCTGGGGCCGTTCAATATGAAATAGATTTGTTATCAATAAATCAAGATATCTTAGCCAGCACTAAGATCGAGCTGTGACCACCGTGTAAAGACATCAAAGAAAGAACCCATTCAAATTTAACATTACATCTTGATTAAAATGATCAAAACGTTTATCTTGATCCCTTCCATACGAGGGTTTCTGCTGATCAATGACATTGTTATGAGTTCTAAATTGAATTCAAGCACGTTAATGTCGATAACTTCATATGATTTTGATGTTTATATATAGTTTGAAAACCCGGAGAAAGTAATCGGCAATATGGGCGGTCATTCGGTCAAGATCTTGGCAGATTTGCAAGATTTTATCTAGTTTTCATTCATTCACATATATTTGTCAAAGACATTACCTTGAGAATTGAGTTTAAGGTACTGTTTATACCCTCGTGCCTCTAACTTGTACGTGTATTAGGATAAGGTAGACAGTGAGGCACACGTTCAAAATTCTTTAATAAATACATGAATTATTAAAAGATTTTTTTTTGGCCATGTAATATTTCTTTAATTAATTAGTGTCTCATCAACTACATTTCATAGTATTTTTCAATTCAGGTTTAATTGTCGTGTTGAGCGGGACGTTAACGACCAGAATCAATCTTCTTAAGTTACAGGTTCTAGATTCTCCGAAATCAAATATCAATTTGTCACGAAAATTAATTAAATTTTGCATGAGATGTCATTAAGATGACTAAGAATAAATCAGTACATTGATGTTTGGTGACTTAGAGTCCGGTATTGGCCGTCCCCGGGGTCTGTAATCAGAGGTATGTGTTCAAGGTAAATGACCATTGCATGTTAATTATAGATTTAAAACTTACCGTTATTTACCTATCATTTACTTATGTTACCTCATCATCAAATAATCATCAAAGGATGAATAGCTTAGGCCATTTATTGATAAAATCAGGCCCAACGTACGTTTTCAATCAATCTTTTAAATACCTTTAATCGTACAATATGAGATTTTCCGGTCGAGCGAATAAAGATTTCCCTTGCGTTGCCCCCTGCAGGCGATGTTTCCTTGATGTTGGGCTCTAGTTGACATTTACGACTCAACCATCACGCTCTTGTTATTCATTTCATTCAGGACAGGAAAAAGCTGGTGACACCAGACTTGCAGTAGAGATATAGTGTCTATATAACTTAATATATGTATACATATTTGTGTATTCTACAAAGTTTGGAGTCGGGTCTGAGTTCTAAGATGTTGTAGGCAACGGTTTGGAGAAACACATGTACCTGGATTTTCACCTGTGTGTTTACACACTGTATTGATGTGTAATTCTGTGACCAGTCAAAGTGACATGCCAGCTATAACTACTAAACTCAAGTCTATACTGTAAGTATTTCACTGTCTTTAAATGTCATATAACAAAACAAGTGGCTGATTCGAGCGGGAGTTCTTAATGGGATCATTATGAAAATTGGAAAGACATTTTTTTTCTAGAAAAAATAACAAAATTGTTTAAAGCAGAGAAGCTGATACCCCAGGAAACATACTTTGGACTGTTATTAAAAAATATTCGATTTCAGATAATTAAGTGACTAATTCGCAAGTTTTGAATGTGATCATTATGAAAGTTTTGAATTTTTGTATTTTTAAACTTTATTTAATATAGGGGAACCTATACCCTGGAAACAAACCTTGGTCCATTACTGAAAAGCCTTTCTGATTTCTTAAGGTTAAAAATACTGTTATTTAATAGAAAGTTGTGAGAGTACAAATTGAATATGAGAAGTTGACACTATTGACATACAAGAGGAAATCAGGCTTAAAACGTCAATCTCCTTAACTCCTTGAGGACGAGTTCGGTAAACATCTAAAGTCACCTGACCAATATTTACCTATGATATTACTGCCGGTTAATTGTATGTGTGCTGTACATATCAATGAGGTGACAATTTCCCTGTCAGCTTTTCTTTGTAGCGGTACACCTTGAATACAGGGAGATTTTGACACATTGCTGATTATGTATTCACCTGTGCGTATGTCACTTGTCGTTACACAATTCTTAGATATTATTTTATAAGACTTAAAGATCCGGGTCATTTAAGCATGTCAAGATACCATAATTGTATTCGTCACTGCTGCCTTTCTTTATCATTCCTCCCTAGTTTAAGTCAAAATCAGAGATAGGTGCTATTTGTCATGATGTCATTACTCAGACTGCCGTACCTTCAATTATTTCCTTCGTTAATCTACGCCCACATTTTAGCTCACCTGGCAAAAATTACCTTCAAGTTTGTAATTGTCATCTATCAATTGTAAGTAACATCTACAAAACCATAAAGTCTACCGTTATGATATTTGACCTGTAACTTGCTATGGTCATGTACTATCATATTTGTTATCTATTACCTTGGCCTACTTTCAAGGTCACAGGGGTCAAATGTGGTAAAATCATCAAACGTAAACTTTTACAAAACTATTAGACCTAAAAAATAAAAAAACCGATTCACCATTGGGATGTTTCTGACTGTAAATACGATAAATTGATTATACTATTTCATTTTTCACTATACTGGCATATTACATTCTAATAAAGTGGATAGAAACAGGATTATCATGAAGAGTTTTTAAATGTATAGAAAATAGAAGATTTATGCCAAAAAATCTGTAAATTTTCAGAAAGCTTAATTTGATAAAAACTGGTTATTTGATATTTTTCTAAATATTTTAAAGTATGTTAGCTGTCTGTCTGACTCGTCAGGGAACAGCTTTATCCTGTAATAATCAATTTACTTGTCTCGTGATGAAGGAAATGGATAATGTCCTGGAAAACAGCTGATATCTCGAGAAAGAAAATTGATTTAAACTGTCAGATGATGTATTGCTACATTGCCTTGTTTTGTTTTCTAATGTAAAATGATGTTATTGAGTGTTCTGTTTGGAAATAATAAGACTTATTACAGAGAATTTGTTTTCTTAAAAAAAAAAATGGTTAAATAATACTAAATGTCTGAGAACAAGGTAAAATTCGCTTGATTTTCTTTGACGAAAGTTCATTCGTATGTTCTAAAATTCTTAATGACATTTGGGAAAAAATTAGCTTCTGAAACCCTTCCTTAACCCATTTAAAATAAAAGCAGTAATTTGAAAAAATTACTTAATTTGGGTGATTGCTTGTTTTACACCATGGATCTGACTGAATACATAAGGGTAGCCATCCAACATGGTTAATCATAGAAATTAAAAACTGGCCTCGTTGATGAACGATAGTGTCCTTCCAATCTGCCCGGCATGTCAGGAGAGGTGAAGCGTGAGGAATGGCTGCTCTAATTACTGCCCGAAACACGGCTAATCATGGAAATTAAAATTGTCTGCATTGATGAGTACGTAGCCGAGTCTGAATGATCGGCCAGTCAATTTGATGNCCCCCCGATACTTTCAAACAACTTATTTATCTGGGCAAGGCCACATTTCGTAATTGATGAAGGACGTCTAATCAATTTATTCCATTTGTTGAGAGAGTGGAGGGATTCGTTTGATTTTTTTTACCACTTGTGACAATAACAGACTTCTCCAAGAGAGATGATTTGAATTTGAATTAAGGCCGTCTGCTTGCGTCGGAATGCCAGGGGTAGAATCCCCCACCAGTGTTTGGAAGTGCCGTCCTGCTGTGTGTATTGTTAAATTACCTAATTATGTTATGTATTTTCTGTTGGTGACATTGGTCGCTATGCGTTGTTGTGTTGCTATCAGAGACAGATGCACAGCAATATTTCACAGGCGGTCCAGGAACAAAGAGCTCACAATCTCACACAAGGAATGTCTTGGAATTTATTGATTGGTGTGTTTGGGGATACTGAGGGTGACAGCCAACCGCGCCTCGCCATGCACGGGGAAAACTTAAGTCCGGGTCTCATGTGAGTTTGTCACTTGGGAAGACATCATCTTTGAGTTCATCTGAATATATGGTTTCCTTATATTTGCCGAGTTGACAAGGTTGATATTGATACACAATTCCGTCGCTGATTGTGATTTATTATATTTCCACTTGATGTTTTGTGTAGGGAGAGTATCCATCACGTGTGATTACCCTGTCTGAGGACATTACGTGGACAAACCTTCGGTAGAAGACCAGCTTCCGTAACATTGATTGTTATGACCCCAAACAGTATAGGCCCTGTCCGAATGGCTGCGTGGGTAATTGTGATTTACCAGCGTGTTCTATAAGTGCTGTCTAATAGTGATATACACTGGTGACATCTCGTGTTGACAAACTCTGATGACTTAGCGGTTAAAATTGCTTTGTGTAACCATGGATATACAATTCTTGTCATGCAGGTACGTCTGTTTGAAATCAAATAAATATGATCAATGAATTACAAGGTATACATTTTCTTGGGTGATTTATCAAATAAGTAAATAATTTATGCCTGTCGCCTGTCATTTGACTACTTTTGAAATTCATTCAAATCTCTTCATGGTACAACTTCTGTTAAGAGACCACCTTTGTTAAGAGACCACCTGTGTTAAGAGACCACTTTTAATGTTTCCCATTATAGTGATTTATTTGTTTGTTAAACCTGTCTAAAGAGAGTTAACCTGTGTAATGAAATCACTTTTCAGGCTTCCAGGGGTTACTGCTGTCATAATACAGTACTTTCTATTTGATTTATACCTTTATTGGGGACTAATCCTGCTTGCTGTAGAAACCTGACCAATCTATAAGACCAACTTGTATAAAGATGTAAACATTTTTTTTTTAATCGACAAATATCAGATGGGAATATATCAGCTAAACAATAACAGGTGGAGTAAAAAAAAAAAATTAGATAAAATCAACAATAGAGCGGGATCACTTCCTCACAGTACACATCTAGGCTTTTAATAGGTTTGTTTTTAAATGTTGGTTCATCCAGAAGGATTTAAATTAAAACTGGTCAACAACCGAACGCAATGCTTCAGGTCACTGTATTATCGTCACTGGTATAGTTTTGTTGATTGTTCATCCACAATATTTCGGGTGAAATGAAAAGTGTTCATTGTGTTATTGGCCTTTACATGTTTGGTTTATCCTGATCGTGGAAAATTTGTGTTTGCTCGGGTCGCACCATTATCTTTGATTGACGTAATTCACATCGATGCAAAGTTTGACTAGGAAGTGTTTTCTTTATTAGGCTCCCACCAGTTATACAAATGGGAATGCAGATAGGCTTTCAGTCAGTTTGATTTTGCATCATTTTGTCCAGAGCGCATCTCCCCATTAGTCTATGAATTCAAATTTGTGGATGAAGGTTACCCATGAAATCGTCGGAATTAAAAAAATAGTGATTTCACAGCAGTCGGGTGGTGTTGAAGTACATAGCTGTCAACCCTCCCCCATCATTAGGAGGGAGACTCCCTCATTTTAACCAAAATTTACCAATCTCCCTCAAAACTCCCTCATTTAAGTCCAAACTTACACTAAATTAAAAACCTCTTGTGGTCAAATGATCTCTCAGTTTCTGCAGGGTATGTGTAATGATCATAACAGGTGTGTCTGAATCAGTCTTTTTGGAGTTATTTTGATACATAAAAAGGGAAAGATAAATTGAGCAAAGGAGTTTCAGTCGCATTTCACACACTTTCTCTCTCAATGGAAATTTGGAATGAGGAAGATCTCCCTCATTGGAGGTTTCAGAGGTTGACACCTATGGTAGTGTGGCTTTATTATATGTTGTGTATCAAATCTTTTGAAGATGACATAGTTCTGTTAATATTAAGGGGAGATAAATAAATCTTTATAATTATCTCCTGTACATATGTCAGACGTGGGGAAGTTAATGGTTGTTTAGAGGTGAGAGAACATTTTAAAGGTGTGAACTGGACAGTTGAGGGAGTTCCTACTTGTCATCCTGTGGTCAGTTGAGCCAAGCTCTGGTCACTCTTCCTCATAACTGACCACTCCATCACCGAGCTCAAAGGAAGTTAAAATTATGTTAAGAAGCCTGTAATTCAGGACTAGTGGTACATTGATGTTTGTTAATATATCACCGAAGGTCATTACTGAACAGTAGAGCTCATCAGTCCCCCACCTGTATACAATCACAGGGGTCTATAGGTTAACAATCCCTCTGTCAGTCTGTGTATCACTTGGTTTCAGGGAAGTTATCTTGGATGTTCTGTCACCTACAATTGCTAACTTTTTGCATGTGAGTCATTTTGGGATAGTGGAAAGTGGCTTACTGAAATTTGGTCTTTTGTCCGACTATATACGGAGTTACAACCCTTTATTCAGATCTGATACGGAAGTTTATATAGATGTGGAAGCCTAAGGATTGCTGGCAGTACATATTTAATTATTAAGGCCTCTAGATCATATGAGAAAAGTATGCAGTATTTTAAGATCCCTCTTTGAGGGATTTCTCAGCAATTGCTTACATTTCTCCAGGTGTTTGATGGTACATTAGTATAACAAGAATTTATGAAACTGTACCATTAGAATTTAGTATGAAATTGGAATCAAGATTATAGTTTTAGGAGATCAAAACAATATCAAACTGGAGTCAATGTTGGGGATAGTCTCAATATTGACATTGATTCCTTCAAGTTGATAACTGCCTTTTGACCGTTTGACCAGCTTGAAAATTGGTCATTTGGGTCCGAAGAGGTGTTGACAGTCATCTCTCTGTTGGTCAATTTGGAGCAAGGTGCAAATGTTAGAGGTCATTGTTTGGGTCATTAACACGGAGTGGACAATGACGTCCATACCTAAAGGTGTGTGGAGTAATTATGAAGGAGTGGACAGTCGCCTTTAACCCTGTATCTCACACACTCCCACAGGCCAGCAGACATGGTCTATCTATCTCCCAGGACCTCTAGGGGTCACTCTACCACTGGTGAGCTCATTATGACCACAGGTCAGTCTTGACCATTAGATTATACACATATGAGTGATGTCAGAAGAGAACATTTATTTCTCTTCCTGCTGGATGACCTGATTCAGTTCTTAAACCCATTCACCCCTAAAGACACATTTAAACCTTACCAGATCATAGACTGGGCAAGTCCAGTTTTAATATGTAGGGGTGAATGAAGTAAATAATTTTCGTGTATTTATGGGGAAGCAAGTTGATAATTCCTGTGTTTTTTTTTTAGCTCAACTGTCACTTTCTTATCATAATTAGTCAAGAAATTAGCTCACTGTTCAGTCAGAAATATTAAAAAGAAAGTTTTTAATTAATGGAAATTTATTATAGTTTTTGATAAAAGAAACAAATTAAAAATAATTGTTTCAATTTGTTTAGATCGTAGAAAAACTTTACCAATGTTACAATCTGTTCAGATGGTTTTGGTTGAACTTTCAAGTTCAAGTTTTCAGCAAGGATTGGTCAAATATGATGTTATTTAAGACATTATGATTTGAGGTCCAAAATCCATTGCTGCCATAGCTTGGAATCGAAACCCACACCTATGAGCACATGGGGTTCTAACTCTGTCAACCACAAGACCTCCAAACAAAAACTGTATAAATATACATTATAGATTAATGGTAGACGTTTCCCCATTTGTGGCCCCCCAATCTCCGAAAACAAGAAGATATCTGATGAGGAGAAGATTTGGAGATATCTCTACAATAATTTGTCTGCTGATACTGAGGGGGATATCTTTTTGTTATCTTAATTGAGTTTTTATGGATGTTGCGGGGTCGAGAGTATATCGTAGATATAACTAGTGTTGGCAGTTTTGTCCTTTCGTTGAGGGGTTTATGACCTTGGGCACAATGGGTTGTCATATTTGTGACAAGATGAAGGCATGCAAGTTTTGTATTTTATTGTGAACTGAAACCTGAGTGACTGTGATGTGTTTAGGAGCCTTTTGGTTGCTTTATGTATCAATTAAAGCCTTCAGTAGCGACCTACACAAGCGTTTGATGTTGTCAATATTCTCCTAATAGGTGAGCTTTCAGTCAAACATTTCTGCATGAAAACATTTGATGTTTCTATCAAGGAAAATGTCTATCACAAACTTACTTGGTTTCCAGTTACAAACTTCCATAAAAGGTTACAGCTTTGAACTAGCTTGCTGGATATAGAATTTTAAAATTAAGTTAAAAGTACAATGTTCACGTGGAGCTTCGATGAACAGGTTGTGTATGTTGAGTTTGATTTTGGATTGACTTTTTCGTAAACTATAAGGTCATTGGAGTAGGAATTTTATTTTCCTTGTCATAAGCATTGCAATATTGCAACAAACTAGTCATTTAACTTAATACCTTGTACGACAATTATGAAACATGTCTTTTGAACATTAATCACTCTTATTGGCCTAAATGTTGGGGTCTTAATATACTGTGAAATCACTCATTTTCATGGTGTTTTTAATATCATTGATTTTGTGGGTTAATTTGATCAACAAACTCATAAGTTTGGATTTCACAGTAGAACTGCGAGTAAGCACAGACAACACAAATAATTGGGCAGGTGACCCCATACCTTTTTACGTCTGGTTGGCGAAATCGAACCCAAGCCATCTTGGTAAAAGATTTTCAAGACAGAACCACCCAAGTTGATATTAATTAATGGCGGCCACTTCGACCCCAGACACATATCAGAACCGCCTTGTAATGATGACATGTCTGTTCTCATTGCCTGTGGCAGACCACGAAAGATCTCATAACTATCTTCATATAATTTCATCAGCATTTAAATGTTATTTATGTAACATCACAGTTAGATAGCTATTTAATGTATAGCTGACCACCCAGGAGGTCATATCTGGAACTTTAACTTTAACTCATTCACCCCTGAAGTTTCATAATGAACTATTCCAACCTTTGATTTGGAACAGTTCAAATCTGTCTTCAGGGGTAAATGAGTAAAAGAAAACTAAAAAAGTTGTCAATATTTCAGTAGTTATGTGCTTTTTTCATAGAACATGTTAATCTTCTTTAATGCAAATTTTTACATGCTTTAAGTCTTCTTTTTTCTTTTATCGCTTTTTTATTTTTATTTTATTATCCTAAAAAAATATTAATCAGCCTTAATTCTGATCAATGGGATTGTCAAGTTGAGCATTTGGTAAATTAGTTGTTCAGTAGACTCCAAGACTGCGGTTTTACCGGATGAAGTTATCAACCCATGAAAGTGAATGATTTTAGGTCTTAAACAAGTGAAGGTTATGTAATAAAACCACCATCTTGATGAAATTAAAGGGATGGTGTTAATACCGGAGAAATGCACCAGCAGACAACTGTTGTCTAAGACAACGCTCCAGTAGACAAGGGCTGTCCGAGACAAACGCATGAATGAATCACCTAGACAAATCTCGTAACACTCTGGGATATCTTGTCCTGTCCATTTCGTTGCCATCCGTGTCCGATTTTCCAGATCCTGGAAAGAACAGTCTGCTGGTTTGTCTGGACAGTGCCCATTACCTATATGCAGCATTCCGCTGGTCATCGTCCTAGCAACCATTCATTAGGGTTTGACAAGCGTGTTGTAGAACGAAATGTTATAGCCGATACAGAGTATGGGAACATTAACACATGTCAAAGAATGTAATAGATTACTCGCGTAATGTTCTACCGAAGTTTTTAAATGTTAGCCTGATTGAGTTTTCAATTGGTTGTTGTATTTTTCCAGCACTTTTTTGCGTCTGTCCTATATGGTTGACTTAATTCAAGCTTTTGTAAGCTCGGAAAAATTATGGTGAGTGACAAATGTAAAATCAGCATGCAGTGGGTTTTCTAAGGAGGAAGAGTTCTTTTTCAGAAATATTGAAAAAATGTCGTCAGTTTCCAAGAGATTGAATAAACTGCAGTCATTTTTAATCCCTTAATTAACAGATGATATATGAATATACCCTGCATCAGTGTAAATGTAAAAGTAACTCTTAAAATCAAAGATTTACTTTATACACAAACAAGGTACTATTTAATACTTACATTGTTTGTGTATAAAGTAAAACTTTGATATTACATATTTCCAAATTGAAAAATATTCTTGAAGGAAAAGTAGCTCCTAATTGTTGAACCCTTTGGAGATCTGACAAGTCGCACCAAATGAGACAAATTAAGTTGCGGTCAACTGTGGTTGATAAACTAAAGATATTCTAAATTTAGTGCACTAGCATGTAGCTATGAACAATGTGTATCCTGAAACAAAACTTGAACAATGGGCCGGTGTTAGTACGGTATAGATAACACACAACATTGTTACTAAGGCTTATATTCCATGAGAGTTTGCACGTAGCCACAGGCTCTTGTTTGTCACAGTACCAGAAAGGTACTATGATCTGAAGATCGACACTTATCTACAACTTATTCCCCAATCATGCAGAAACGTAGATAATGACATTCTAGCTCCCCCATCTCTGTATATGACCCCTAGGAATCATTCAAGGTCATCCAATCATATTGTCAACATTTGAACAATTTTAGAAATGTTGGTGTTTTTAAAGAAATCTGTCAAATGAATACATAATATGTGATTACAGATATTTCATCTGTCTAGCGGGAACATTAGAGACAGGCATATGAGATAATATCAACAAGAAATTGTCTTGAGAAATCCTTGGAGGATAAACTGCCTCATATATAAGCGAGATGATGGTATTGACCTTTTGTTTCAATTCCATTTAATGTGATCTTCTCATTAAAACATGTAAACACTAGGCCTGTGGAAATTACTTAGACAGTTTCCTACTTTAAATGTTTTACTCTGCATCCCTGGACTTAATAAAAAAAAAAGCTGCTTGCTGCTGATAGATATAAATTTAGACTCTAGTTTCCCAAGGTCTCCAAATCCTACAGATTCTCAGGGTCACAAAACATTTAGATTCTTAAGGTTATTGAAATCTATAAGTTAACATTAAAGCCTACAATTTTTCAAGTTTAACAACGCCTGCATCTTTTCAATGTCAACAAAGCTTACAGTTTCTCAACATAACCAAAGCTTACAGTTTCTCAATGTCAACAAAGCTTACAGTTTCTCAATGTTAACAAAGCTTACAGTTTCTCAACATAACCAAAGCTTACAGTTTCTTAACATAACCAAAGCTTACAGTTTCTCATTGTTAACAAAGCTTAGAGTTTCTTGTTGTTAACAAAGCTTACAGTTTCTTGTTGTTAACCAAAGCTTACAGTTTCTTGTTGTTAACAAATCTTACAGTTTCTTTTTGTTAACAATGCTTACAGTTTCTCAACATAACCAAAGCTTACAGTTTCTTAACATAACCAAAGCTTACAGTCTCTCATTGTTAACAAAGCTTACAGTTTCTCGTTGTTAACAAAGCTTACAAATTCTCAACATAACCAAAGCTTACAGTTTTTAACATAACCAAAGCTTACAGTTTCTTAACATAACCAAAGCTTACAGTTTCTTAACATAACCAAAGCTTACAGTTTCTCGTTGTTAACAAAGCTTACAGTTTCTTGTTGTTAACAAAGCTTACAGTTTCTCAAGGCCAATTAAGTTTCTAATTTCTCAAGGTAATCAAAGCTTTTACTTCCCTAAGGTCAACTAAGCCTTCATTTTCATATGGTCAATCAAGTCTATGCCTTTTAAAGGTCAACAATGTCTACAGTTTCTCAAGGTCAACATTGCCCTTATTTTTTTCAAAATCAACAAAACATGTTGGATTTTGTGTCGCCTGCAAAGCGAGGCAACATATTGGTATTACTTAGTCAAACTTGGTACACATATTGCATACCAATATAGCTCTAACAAGTTCGCATTTCAGAAGTGTACGTGCATTTTTGGTGGAGTTGCCCCTTTTAGTGCCAAATAAGGGCATTGTGTAGTAAATGCAAGAACTTTTTTATTTTTTGATCAATTCCTTTCAAATTTGTACGGTACTGCTAGAAGCAATAATGTTCAACATATATTACTGGTTTTTCCGTCGAGTTTCAACTTTCCGCCTTTTGGCATATCTGTTCACGCGATAACTCAAGCCAAAACACTTTTCTTACTTAAAGCGCTGAGCAGGCGACACATTCACTCCCGTGGAATTCTTTTAGTTCAAGGCCAATAAGACCTAAATATATTAAGGACAACCAAGTATGAGGGTCAAAATAAAACGCAGAATTTGAATTCAACAGAGACAAATTAAAATATTTCCTAAAGATCAACAAAGTGTCCAGATTTTCAGTGTTAACAGTTAATATCATGGTCAAGAAAGCCTACTTAAGGTGAAAACTAGATTATGACGGTCATGGTGCTGTTTTCTCTTTTAGATAGCTTTTGTTTACCTTCAGCATCATCAGTTTACATATCGTGAGTATGAAATTTTCTCATGATTATATAAGTTGACTGATTTGTGCATGAGATACTTGACATTTGAAATAAGATACGTGATGGCTAACACATGTATTAGGTATGGTGCTATTGTCATTTGATCTACATGTTTCAAATCCTTCGGGAGCACAGAATAACAGCATGAATGTGCTTTTTGTTCTAAGTGTTAACTAACTGCTGATGCATATTGAATTACAAGGCTTGTGTTTCCAAATTCTCCCTTGTGGAGGCAATTCCAGAATCCTGAAGCAACTGTAACGTTCCGGGAAATGGCAAGCCTCATTGTTGAACTTCCTATGCACAAGCAATTTATAAAAAAACTGGTTTTACATGCAATTTTCTTGCTGTTAAGTCATGGCGACACAAATTGTCCCGAGCATGAACCGTCTCCTGTCTACCAATCCAACTTCATTCCAATCAATAAGGGCAATCGGCTCGACCTCTCCACAACCGTGTGCAGAGGTACAAAGATCATTTCACCCAAACAAAGCGAAGGGTCGTTGTAAAGTGTCGCCGCTTATTGGATTTTTTTGCTGAATTCTCGAAGGAGAATTACAGATATTGGCTTAAAAGGCCTGCAATCAGCACTCTGATCTAGCTCTCTAGCTCTCTAGCACCAGATAGTGTGTATTTATAGCTGTGTCGCACAAGATATTTGTATTCTTAGCCAAATGCTGAGCATCCTGAGGAATGCTTTTAATATTACCTGGTATCGCTGAAAAGTTCACCTTCAGTATTCTTAATGGAGGAATGATAAAATGTAGAAGCTATTTATTTTTACCTCGTTTCCTTATTGGTCACAGGCACTAGTGTAAATATGTATCTCTCAATTAGAATTGTGTGTATATTGGTGACCATCAGTATGTAACAGCAAAGATATATCTGTACACTGAGGTTTTGTCATCAGGTACCGTTTTTTACCATATAACGCACCCTTATTCCTTGGCTGAGAGTTTAAGACGTCTGTCATTCTGCTACCACTAAGCCCTCCACCACTGGGTTGTTGTTCGAAGCCTACGTGGGGCAGTCGCCAGGTACTGGCCACAGGTCGGTGTTGTTTCTTCGGGAACTCCGGCTTCCCTCCAACATCAAAACCTGGTACGTCCTTAAATGACTATAGCTGTTATTAGGACGTAAAACTCAAACACACCGAATTATAATTGCCCTTATAACATCTTGGGGGGAAAGAAGTTATGACTTGTTTTTGGACTTTTGGGAGGTTAACAATTGTGCTCAGTGTGTTTATTAGGGTGTATACATTTTTTGTTATAAAGTGAATCCTTGGTAGGGTTCTTCAAGGGAAAGGGTTACAGAACCGAGTAGCAGCTTTTCTGTATGGTGGTGATGTATCTGTAACATACACGCTGGTAAAATATCAAATACTGGTGGGCAGTATGGCAGTAAATTTCAGGGTAGGGCGGTAAATCAGACTTACGAGGTGAAAGGAAATTGTTGACAGAAACTTTTAAAACTTTGATTTACTTTGGATTTTCATGCTTCCGTTCCACATTTTACACCAAAACCGTCAGATACAGCTTAAAAAACTGACAGAGGAATTTCGGTGGGTTTCCCTTCCAACCTCACTCAGCCTGGATTATAGCTGTTAACCAACAGATATTCGGTGATGACCAATATAAAATTTGGATGTAAAATAATATTTTGTTGGAAAAAATAACGATTGTGTAAATTATCATTTATGTATTTCTGTTTTAAATTTCAATATAAATATGATTAATATGAAAGTAGTGTGATGAACAAAAGTAGTGTAGTAGTGTGATGAACAAAAGTAGTGAACAAAAGTAGTGTGATGAACAAAAGTAGTATGATGAAAAAATAAGTATCATTTCCTTATCACATAATTATACACTGTTAAATGTCAATTAGGATATCTCAAATATCAAGTTTTCATCTTAAAGATCTGGTCTTGATCCTTGGCAGGTGATTTCTGTGTATTTAAATTTGAAATATATCAAATAATGCTTCTTGTCATGGTATAACAGCGAGACAGTTCGACTATAATATGACTTGTACTGAAAATTTCAGTCTGTGAACAAACATAATTTGATATAAAATATTTAATTTATAAAACTGTTCTTCCTCATTTTCTGTCTAATGGAGCAAAAACAAAAAACAATTTGTCAGCCATGAATATTTTTGAAAATGAAAGTAAAAGTTTCGTCTTTAGTATGAATAAGTATGAATAAGTATGAGACACTGAAATATGAACTGATTTGAACCTAAGATGTAGATATTGTTGATAAGAGATTGCTATCTGTCACTTTTACAATTAAACATTCAAGTGTGTCTTTGCCTGATAAGGAAAAGCCCACTTTAACTGTAAAATGCTGACAATAGACCAGAGTATGAAACAGTGTAACTCATGTTGAGGAAACTTGAACCCTGTTGTTCTGTCAACGGTGACAGATTACATATATTTATGTCGAGTTTATGGTCCAGGTTTGTACTGGTGCAAGTCAATACTGGTACATAACCTAGGCTAAATCTTCGCTCCATGTGTTGATAGTGAGGCTGACAAATATTTATATAGATAATCTCAAGGACTTGTCCGGTGTTGTTATTCACAACAGGGCCTCAGCCTTAGTGTTTCCTCATATTCGCACCAGGAAATTCTTATTTAAACTGTCAGGGAAATTGCAACTACAAAAATTTCATATTTAAATTAAAGACAAAAAATATATAAAATATTAAAGTGTGAAATGTTTTATTTGAAGCATAGGTATATTTGTGAAATAAAATATTTACTGGAGTAGGTGAATGCTTTGAAGGTCATAAACTGTAGCTAGTGGTCATTCTACTGGACAAGTACGGGTCACTTGACTCAGGCTCAGGGAAGAGTGTTTACCGTATAAATACAGGAAATTATAACCTTGCTCATATGTTTGTATTTGCTCGGTATTATCTGCTATAACCTTATTTAAATATTCATTGGTGTCCTGTTTAGCCCGAGATAGGATGAGAGTTATCAGTACTTAAACACAATGTGTCTACACTAGGGGATAGCTAGCACAGGAATGTGTTAATTGGTTAATTATACCACAGTGGACAGCAATGGGAGATAGCAGAAAAGGAAGAAGTTGGAAGAAATCCACACAAACTATGTTGGGATGACATATTTGTACAAGAAAGGCATTCAAGTGCTCCTCCATACCACATAGGAAAAATACATGTTTCTTCTACACAGGTAATTGGTACAGGTCTATGTCTTGAGTGTATTGATACCATGTGTTAATTTCCATAGTTAGATGGATTTGTGGCTTTTAATATATGTACAATGACAAACAGGTTTCTAAGATGGTGAGACATTGTAATTCATTAAGCATTAGAATGATAGTTAGGACATATTTTTTCCTGACCTTTAAATTTTCTGTATAATCAGAAGGATGTTTTACAAGGAACAAAAGACATCTGTTTTCTCTGTTAGGGAAGCTTCCCTTGCAGCACTAGCTAAAAAAGCGTAAAGGCCATCTTCCTGAAACTTTCTCATACATAGGATGAACCACTCAGTTGATACAGCTACTGGCTTGTTAGATTTCTTGTTTTATTGTATTAACTCATTCACCCCTGAAGACACATTTAAACTCTTCCATTTCAAAGGTTGGAATAGTTCTTTATGAAAGTTCAGGGGTGAATGAGTTAAGATACATGTTGAAATGGTACACACTTGTTAATAGGGATGATCTTGTTTGCCCTGTGAGCTGTCACATGGTCTTGAAACTTTTTCAATGATATTCAATGAACAATGTAGGCATTACAGGCCCATTTAGCCTCTTGTGTAATTGTATTTATGTTTAAACATAGTTAACACTTAATAATTACAGTTAAGGACACTTGTTAATAGGGATGATCTTGTTTAATATATGTGACCTGTGATGGTCCTGAATTTTTTCAATGATATTCAATGAACAACGTAGGCATTACAGGCCCATTGAGCCTCTTGTGTAATTGTATTTGTGTTTAAACATGGTAAGACACTAGATAATTATAGCTAATAGAGATGATCTTGTTTACCCTGTGGGCTTTGACACCAAATAACACTACATGGACTTTTTACAGTCCAGTTTTTCAGCATTTGTAGATCTTGCATGCCTCATCAAGACTGCCTGGATTTGAATACAAACCTCCATCTTGCCATAATCACAAACTCATGGTTGGCTCTCAATTTGGAAACTTGTTTAATTAAAGATTTTTAAAGACGTTGAGATGGATACAGTGTAATCTTGCTCAGTAATATGTGATATTGGTGTAATTAAACATCTGTCATGACAAAGTTGTAACACACCAAGCAGTGGTTAGTGTGTAGGGACTGAACCGTCTGCTGTGGTAGGCACATATCCCCAGGAGTTTAAATAATATTTTACAGTAAACATATACGTGTCTGCAACTTAAAGGATGATATAAAATATAAAATAATTTTCTGTAAACATCCAGCCATTCTGTGCATGGATATTTTAATTGCTGTTCCTGTTTGGAGATATTATGTAGCAAATTTAAATAACTCAAAATAGTAGGATGATTGTAAAGAATAGAGATTCTTTACTTCACTTGTCTAATTTGACCAAATGGTTTATATAACTTTAAAAATAATCATCTATTGAGTACCTAAATAAAGGTAAACCATTTTACTATTTTGGAATGAAAGAGGTAGGGTGAAGATTTTAATTAAGACAGGATTCCAGATAGTAACTTAGGGTCTAAATGGACATGATTCTAGATAATCAAGGGTTTGATTTAGATAGGATGTCAAATTATCAAGGGTTTGATTAAGAAAGGATTCCAGGCTATCAAGGGTTTGATTTAGACAGTATTCCAGGTTATCAAGGGTTTGATTTATAAAGGATTCCAGATTATCAGGTTCGATTTAGACAGGATTCCAGATTACCAAAGGTTCGATTTAAACAGTATTCCAGATTACCAAATGTTCAATTTAGACAGGATTCCAGATTATCAAGGGTTTGATTTAGACAGTATTCCAGATTATAAAAGGTTTGATGTAGACAGGTTTTACTTTGTGATGTAATTATTATGTATTATATGCTTTAAGCTATATTGCCAGTACTGGTGTATCAAACAGATCGTTCTAGTAAAAATTCTCTGAGGTATATTTCAACTATGTTACAAATTTGTATTAAATCATTTCAATCAAATTTTAATGAAAGTATGAGCAGATGGTGAGATGTATTTTCTTGCCATATTGGATTATTTTCATTATTAACACCTGTTCTAGATTGAATTCATTAAATTTATGAGTATCAAAGATTGGGGAAATTGGGTGGAATGTCCTCCGAGGTGTGTTTTGGTCATCAGACCGAGGATCTCCAGGCGTAATTGACGACAGGTGCTTGATGGAGGAGTGCAGTGTGATGACCTTAATGAGCACCATACAGGTGCTATCAAGTAGAACATTAATTAGTTTAATCAAATCAGCACAGTGTTGCACATCTTAATTAACCCAATTAAGCTCGATTGAGTCACTTGTCTTATGAGGTAGCCATGCAGGAATTCTGACAAATACATCAACTTGGTGTGTGCGGGGCTGGTGAATGGGTACGATTTCCATGCTAGGGTTTGTAACCTATTACACAGGTGGTAAAGATGAAGATGAAATTTCCTGCCAATTTGATAAAAATAGAAACAGTCAAGTGATGTTACAGTCGCCAATTTTGATACAAAAATATGCATAACTTTTAACAAATCTTTTTTTCTTGTGAATATATTATTGCAGAATTTCTTTGTTGGGGTTCATTTTGTTACACTTATTTATTAGATTCTTAATAGTACCCAGCCCAATTTTATAGTTAGGTGATGATTAAACAGCATAAAGTATTAACTTAGTCTAGATCTGTATTCTGAAAAGTTGAACACATGGTAAACCAGGACAGGAATTGTAAAGCTGTCCGACACATGTCAACAATAGCAGGATGAAATGACCAATCAAATTTCTGTAGGGTGTAAGGTATTCCACGTTGTCTGACACACAAAGTCACGTTAGGGTGAGTTGTCCACTTTTATGATTAGTTTTATGTTGCCGTGTCTGGGAGAATCTCGAAAACTAGCAGATGCCTGTTGTAAGGACCTTGTCAAGCTTCTGGGGTTTATAGCCTTGTTTTTGTCACTTAGGGGAGCTTGACACAAATGGACTAGACAGTTGAAATCATATCTCTTCACAGGACGTGCCAACATCCTGGTTCTGAACCCATTCACCCCTAAAGTTACATTTGAATCTTACCAAATCAAAGACTGGGGAAGTCCAGTTTACATATGTAGGGGTGAATAAGTTAAACCCGTACAGGGCATATCTGGTCTGGGGAGAAATCCCATGCAAAAATTCTTCGATAAGGAGAGGGATTCCACAATTATTTTTTTGTTTGTTGCTAATTTAACTTTACTTATAAAATATGTTTATAAGGTTAATTTTAATCGAGGATATTTTAAATATATTGCTCCTAATTGTACTTAGTAATCAGATGGAACTATCTTTTTAACATAAGTAGATTCACCATAGATCACATGAATTGTAATCTTTCAATTAAGTAAAATTTAAAAGAAATATGATTGTTTGTGTCACTAAACTTGCTACAGATTCTGTTGAGCAGATCTTGTTGTGAAAGACAGTATTTACTTCTCTCGTTAACAATCAGGTGGAATATTTTTCAAACATTTCTGCAATACATTATGGTGTTACTCATCTGACATGACAGCAATTTAATGTTTTCAGTCAAGATGATGAATAAATTATAGCTTTAACTCATTCACTCCTGAAATTTCTCAATGAACTATTCCAACCTTTGAATTGGAAGAGTTCAAATATGTCTTCAGGGGTGAAAGAATTAAACAATTACCACACTTACAGATATAACTGTATCAAGGCAGGGTTAACACTGTAAGGGCTCAAGGTCAAAGGTTAGCGAGTGTGGAGGCTTTTGTCCGCAGGGATAGGGGTCATAGGGTGAGTTATACTGCCTTATAGGGGACTTGCATTCTAATCATGATAATGATAGGTTATTGGCTCTCAGGGAAAGTACTTAATGTGTCCTCGACCCCTTTTGGCCCTTTATGACTTAATTCTTTATCCCGTTTAGCACCTTGTCAGCCGTTGATAGCCTTTTCTGCCTTTTCTTTGATTGGGTTGAGCTGAACTTTTGTGAATTAATGAAAAAAAAGGCAGCACTGATTAGCAATTTTAAGTTAGTATGACTTCTTGAAAAGACTGTTATGTTTAATAGGATGGTGACAGAAAATAAGAATGTTACATTTATTTTTTCAAGTTTTAAAATTCAACTAAAACAATTGAGAGTAGAGATTAGATTTTTTATGAATAAATAAAAAAAAATGTGAAAATACTCAAATGTATTCATGCACGTGGTATTTGAAAAGAGTATATGGTGAAAATTGAGCTGAAGCTTTAGAAAGCTAACAGATCGTTGAGCATGTGTGCCCTATTAATTGATAATCTGTATCCTGCTGAGTTAAAGTCTGATCAGAGGGTGAGGGGTATAATGAGGTAGCCTTGCTGATGTCACTCAAAAGGCTTTCTGCTTGTTCTTAAGTGTCAAACACATAGCTGACTCGGAATATTTCCTACTTCTGACAAGCATTCAAGTGACTTTATTAGGACAATTATAGGGAGATAACAAGACATTTTCTAAGACATTTTCTAACAAATCTTAACCCTAGGTATTTATCAATCAATCAGGTGACTTAGAAGATGTAGGATTGAACGTGGTCAGTTAATCATAATCAACAAAATGTATTAATGTGTGTCTACCGTCCAAATCTGTCAGATTATTGAATTTACTTATACTTTTAAACACATAATAACTCAATTCGGCAAATGTTGAAACACTTGAGTGGCGATAAGGAAATTGTTTCTTTATTTAGGGAAAACAAATCTTTAAGTAACATGTATAAAATGTTCCCTTTGCATTTTAAAATGGAATGAATCCCGTGAAATTCTGTTACATAAACTCTTGTTTCCCTCAACAAAGTCTGTGTCTCAGATACCACATGCATCCTTGGGTGTACCATACATCTGCTGTAGATATTTTGTTTGCAAAAACTAAATGTAATAGGAATGGAAAAAACATATAGCAGGCTTGAACTGAATTCAAACCTAGGAGTCTCCCAACTCAAGGGGACTTTATAGGCCCAACTGACAGTTTCCTGTCTCCAACAGTTCACCCACTACTAGGTCTACAGTATACTGTTCAGACCTCAAACCAACAGTTAACCCACTACTAGGTCTAGAGTATGCTGTTCAGACCTCAGACCATGATAACCTTACCAACTGTTAGGCCTTAGTCTTAAGTCGCCTCTGGACCACAGACCAACAGTTCACCCACTACTATGTCTACAGTATACTGTTCAGACCTCAGACCATGATAACCTGACCAACTGTTAGACCTAGTCTTAAGTCGTCTCTGGACCACAGACCAACAGTTCACCCACTGCTAGGCCTTCAGTATGCTGTTCAGACCTCAGACCATGATGACTGACCAACTGTTAGGCCTAGTCTTAAGTCGTCTCTGGACCACAGACCAACAGTAAACCCACTACTAGGCCTTCAGTATGCTGTTTAGACCTCAGACCATAATAACCTGACCACCTGTTAGACCTAGTCTTAAGTCGTCTCTGAACCACAGACCAGCAGTTAACCCACTACTAGGCCTTCAGTATGCTGTTCAGACCTCAGACCATGATAACCTGACCAACTGTTAGACCTAGTCTTAAGTCGACTCTGGACAACAGACCAACAGTAAACCCACTACTTAAGGTCTACAGTATACTGTTCAGACCTCAGACCATGATAACCTGACCACCTGTTAGACCTAGTCTTAAGTCGTCTCTGGACCACATACCAACAGTTAACCCACTACTAGGCCTTCAGTATGCTGTTCAGACCTCAGACCATGATGACCTGACCAACTGTTAGGCCTAGTCTTTAGTCGTCTCTGGACCACATACCAACAGTTAACCCACTACTAGGCCTTCAGTATGCTGTTCAGACCTAGACCATGATAACCTAACCAACTGTTAGGCCTAGTCTTAAGTCGTCCCTGGACCACAGACCAACAGTTAACCCACTACTAGGCCTTCAGTATGCTGTTCAGGCCTCAGACCATGATGACCTGACCAACTGTTAGGCCTAGTCTTTAGTCGTCTCTGGACCACAGACCAACAGTTAACCCACTACTAGGCCTTTAGTATTCTGTTCAGGCCTCAGACCATGATAACCTTACCAACTGTTAGACCTAGTCTTAAGTCCTCTCTGGACCACAGACCAACAGTTCACCCACTGGTAGATCTACAGTATATTTTATTTATCATTCCTGTTGAACTATGCCAAATCTCAAGATTTAAAACAATTTTACAACCTCTTTTAAAACTCAGATGTGAGTAAAGAAACCAAACTTCTAAGTAACACTGTTCTATCCAGTATGTAAATCTGTGGCTTCAGGACGGGCCCGTAATGTGGAAGTGGTTTATGTGCGGTTAAAACAGTAGTTATATATTATCAATGCAAGGACAAATTGGTGATTATGTTCCCTTCCGAAAGGGAATGTGTACTGGGGCCTTAAATTGTATAAAATTATATAAAATTGGCTGTTGTGTGTTTGTAATATGGTAAATGTGCCTGAGGGTGTGTGTTATCCTGATGAAGGGCTGTAAGGCTGGTACTTACCAACACATGTGTTTACTCCTGATGTACGGAGCATTGTAGTGTGAAAAATCTACAGGGGAGTTTTCTAGAGTCGCTCCAGGCTCCCACTCATATCACCTCTTCCGCTTTTTTCCTTTTCCACAATTTCATTTCTGTGTGCGAGATGTGTAAGATGTATGTTGATCAACACCTACAGATAAACCAGCGAAGTTTACTGTTAAATTTTCGTTCTGTGACATCTTAACTTGTGAAAATATGAAGTGTACTCATTTTCAATTATTAGCCTTTTCCGGCAAAGCTGTTGAGATTAAAAGCTGATACACAAAACAAGAGTTTTTCAGTGTTAAAACCCTAGAAAATTTGATGAGATTTTGGATGGTAAACAGCTAGCAGGGAGTAAAATGACACAATAAACTGACAGATCGTGAGATCACGTGATGGATCATCGCCTAAACAGTTCATCGTTAGTCATGAAAGTAACAATTGTTTGCACCCAGGAGGAATGCTCACATCAAACGGCAGAATTTTATGGCAAAAATGCTGATGTCAAACCGAACAATTTTACAGCAACTTCGTCTTGAAATTTGAGTTAGTGAACTGTTCATTTCGACTATTGTTTTAACTTACGGGGGAAAGACTGCAATGTTTTAACAAGTCTTCAGGACAGGATGACAAATCCTTACTAGGAAGTGCAATATCTCTGACGTTTCAACTTTCAGATTGAAAACAAATCATTTCAGTTCATTTCTAAAGCAACAAAAAATCATTTTTTTCGATATATTGAGAACTTGAATTTTGTGTTAAGACCGAGATATCATATAACACTGTTATAATCACTCAAAATAGAAGGATAAAGTCTTGTGTAAGAAATAGTTAAAAGTATAAAGTGGACTTTTCTCCATTGGAGTTATCTGTAGCCATGCCGTCATCCACCAAATGTGAATTTGTCTGGAAACGAAAGCTCAGCTGGAGGTAAATGAATTTGTTTGATCAATATTTTGGAAATTGCTTTTTGTGTTGTTGTGATGTAACGTTAGTTGTCTTTTTGAGGAAATTATTTGTATTTTTTGTTAAAAAGATAATTAATTTGCATCAATCTGGCAAGTAAGAGGGTCCCATTGGGAGAATATTTGCCTTTTTTTCACAAACTTTGTTGAAATATAATTTCTGAAACAATTGAGAAAGTTACCTCCCTTGAAGTGTTAATCTCCTTATTACTTACAGATTTTTTTTTCTTTCTACTTTCCTGAAAAACTAAATAAATTAATTGTGTTTCTGTGTATTTTACCATGAATCATGCACTTTTCAGGGAGAAATGAAGATTTGTAATGTATCATAAAAAATGATTAAATGTTTTGTGATATAAATTACATTTTAATCTGAGCATTATCTGGATCAGTCGACAGTAGGTCAAAATGAGGTTTTCCTGTATCATCAATTTAACTGATAACCAGACATATCGACAACAAATTACAAAATTTGTGACTTCAGTGAACAGATGAGCATGTCAGAAGTGTACCGTGTAATATCATCTGACATAATAGGTAAGCTAGGCAGATCATCTACTGGTGAAATTAGTCACTCCAGTTTACCCGAGGACACCTGTTGGTCTAAATAGCTGGTATGGCTTATACCTACACAATGTGGTGTCACAACATATATATATAGGAGTACTGCACATGGCATGCTTGCCAACTCCTCCTATTTTGGAGGGAGCCTCCTAAATTTGGACCCTAAAATTGGGCATTTTAACCCTTCCACCCCTAGGTAACTTTAGTAAACATTTATGGGGATGAGTCCATTATGGTTTACGGTGGCGAAAGGGTTAACCAGTGAAAAGCTAAACTATTCCTGTTTTCTGATATCTAATGATTTCATCTGAAACTCACTGAACAGCTAAAAAGATGTTTTTTAAGTAGTTTTAATAATTTTAACCATAGCCCTTACCCATAACGTAATGTATAACCATAACATGTACCCATAGCATAGTTCTAACCATAGCCCATACCCATAATGTATTGTATAACCATAACATGTACCCATAGCATAGTTCTAACCATAGCCCATATCCATAATGTAATGTATAACCATAACATGTACCCATAGCATAGTTCTAACCATAGCCCATACCCATAACGTAATGTATAACCATAACATGTACCCATAGCATAGTTCTAACCATAGCCCATACCCATAGCATTAACCATAGCCCATACCCATAATGTAATGTATAACCATAACATCTACCCATAGTATAGTTCTAACCATAGCCCATACCCATAACGTAATGTATAACCATAACATGTACCCATAACATAGTTCTAACCATAGCCCATACCTATAACGTAATGTATAACCATAACATGTACCCATAGCACTCAAATTTGTTGGAGATATCTTCTTTATTAAGCAACCATCTCTCTTTAGAGACAATTAACTGTTTACTCAATTTCTACCAAGCAGTTAACAGTATTAACTCGTTCATCCCTGAAGACACATTTGAACTCCTCAAATTCAGAGGTTGGAATAGTTCATTATGAATTTTCAGGGGTGAATGGGTTAACATTCTAGACCAGTTTTGAGCTTCCCTAATTGGGTGGTCTCTTAATACAAGTTTGGCAGTACTTATATCTTAGAGGTATTTCATAGATGGAGCAATATATGTTAATCTTGGCCAATTTTACCTGAAGGTATCAGATAACAGACATATCAATCACAGATCAAAACTGATGGCACCAGTGAAATTCCCGTTACCTAGATTTGATGTGTATGTTCCCATGTTAGAGAAAAATTAACCACTCAGTATGACCAACACTGACCATCAGGTGTCATATGGCGGTCAATTCAGTCAGTCCAGTGAATTTCTACTGATCACCCGGGGGACATGTATACATGAGCCCATGTGTTGCCAGTGAAATCTGTCATTTTAATAGTTATTATGATATGCTACAAACATGGTTGGCCTGATGTGTATTTACAGACGGGAAATTAATATATTTTTGAAAGTGTGTTTGGACTTCCATGTAGCTCATACAACAACAGTTTATGTTCAACATTGGATGATTGTGGAAATGTGAAATATCTATTTTTCCTGAATCAGCTGAAGGTGATGAGTGGTGTTTCGTTATGTGTGAATGTATTACCTGTTGTGTTGTATGACAATTTTGTACATCCAAAAATTGTGGACCACTGATTTATGACATTGTGATTTTGGGAGTCAAAATGTTCTGGAGGGAATTATCACAAAATATGAAGAGGTCCATCCTTAATCAAAGGTAAAAAATCATAAAAAATCAATAAACATCTATATATCTTTCCTTATCTGAACTTCCAAAGCTCACGGCAACCATCTGGACCCGTTGGATTGGCTTTTATCAATCATGTCGTCATTTACTTTGTGATTTTGCTGGCCAGAATCGGTCAAAGTTGTTAATTTTATTCAATGCACATGTGACGTTGATACCTTATGGAGACATTTTATCTTTATGGCGTGTGTGTGGTATTATTTTCGAACATAACCAAAAAAAAATTTAAAAAAATAATTTTCTTGTGTCAAAATTAGGACCTTTGAGAAATGTGTTCATTTGTATGATTTTGATTGGCTATTTAAGGAATACTACGAGTATCCATGGAAACCTTGGGTGATTATATAAAGGCTCTTGTTGACGTGATAAAATGTCATTGATGTGACAATCAAGGATTAAGTAACGGCACAGCGGAAGACTTTAGTTTGATGCGTAACTAAATGGTATTTCTGTGTCCTCGAAAGGAGAATAAAAACAGCAAAGTGGAGAAAATTGACATTGGATGAAAAACGAATGAGTCTCCTGATCAGTAATTTTCAGTACATGAGCACTTCCTTTTAGTTATTGCATAAGATTATTGCCACGGTTTACTCCTCCCAGCCTCAGTCTCACAGAAATGACTTCTTGCTTCAGTTAAGATTTAAACGATGATTTCCATAAGGGGTCATTTAAGTTAAAGAAGAACGTCTTTAGTTTGTAAGATGCTCCTTGAATCTGAAGCCTGGGCGTAAATGTGTGTTTCTGTGTTTGGGGATGAGTTATTCCCCTTAGATACACTCAATTGAAACAAAATTATCATATAGTAGTTCTCATTTGTTGCAAGCTTGCATTGCATTTGTTTGGGAAAAGATCCATGATTTCTCTCTGATTTATGTCATATAAAATGTGAATTTACGGACAGTTTGTTCAAAATTGTGTTATCGGTATGATAGGAGTTATTCTCCTTAGATTTGTACTATTGACAACATTGAAATAAACAGTCATTCGTTCCTAAAACCTTCTGTCATTTCATTGTAAATGTGTGAATCATTCTCACCAAAAACAAGATTGTCCATAATGTACCACACACATGCATTTGAGAGTATGTAATATTAGTCATGTATGTGTTAGTGCTATGTGAGCGACTCATTTTCTTCACCTTTTCTGAAAGCATCGTAAAAAAAACATACGTAGATTCTATAACTTAAATAGTTTGATAAATAAAGTACATGAAATAATCACAAAATCGCAATGTAATATGAAAATTTTTCATTTATGTCTGAAAGGATGAAACTAATATTCTAATTTATTTCCAGTAGATTGCCTAAAGCTGACAATACTTTAACCATGACAATATATTTTAGATATTAATCATGGCAGCTACTTTGATCCTGAAAATAATTTGAGAATTTTCATTTGTTTGCTTAATTCCCTATCTGCTCGTGAAATAATTACAATAACAACATAGTTGAAGGGGATTGAATACATTGATTCTTATTTTAATCAAAATTTTGTCAAAACAATTTTAAAAAAAAACACCAGCAGATGTCTGACAATAATTATTACTTTGTTTTTATATTAAAATCAATATGTAGTTTTTTAAACACCGGTATGAGGGAATTACGTTGACTGGTTTAGATAAATTGTATTTAGTTTACAGGGGTGAGTGTTTGATTGATTTAGATCAATTGTATTTAGTTTACAGGGGTAAGTGTTATGGATTGGGGTCATTGTTGGCAGGTTGTTGGTCGCTTGATAAAGGGGCATGTCATATTTAAATGTTTTTTTTTTTATAGGAATCATAAGTGAGTTAGTGACAGCATTATTGGTGGGATTGTATGGGTGCTGTTTGTAGTAAATATGTTAATTTTTGAAAAAAAAAGGAGTCAATTTCAGGCGTCACTAGCACAATGTTGGGGGTCTTTGGCGAACTTGTTAGCAAGCTGTTCAGGATTGTTGGTGGGTTACCTTACTGGGTGCAGTAGTTGTGTTGGTGGGATGAAAGTATATACCCCCACCTGCCCACCTGAGGAAAAAAAAGGGAAAGAGGATCTATAAAATTACGGTTCAGGTTCCCTGGAGGGGCGGATACACTCCAGATGTCTGTTAGTCTGTTATCAATCAACACATAAGCTAGTCCGTATGACATGAGTTTTATACATTTTTGTGGGTTTGAAATGTGTCTGATAATCAGAACCTGTTCCAGCTCATTTGAAGCTCAATAGACCCCATGGCATTTGTTTATTTGATGATGGGCTTATAGCTCCCACTTGCCTTGCCCTACCTAAGGCACAGGGTCGTCCCCCTATGTAATAGAATGTAAGTGTCTTTTTGATGCCAAGGTTAGCCTGTGGTATTTACGTCTCAGCCTACATGTGCATGTGCTTTTCATTTTTGAACTTTTTCACTTGTAAACAAATGGTCTGTAATTTGAGTTTTACCATGAGCTACACACTGTACTTAATAAACCAGAAATTACAGTCTTAAAGGGCAATAACTCTTTTGTACTATTTATCCAAAATTGTCTGTTTGATATTAAAATATTTTAAAGCCATTGCTTTTATCATGGTTCTGCTGTTAGCTATAACACATGATGAGAAGACTTGGCATTCATGGTCTTATGAAAGAGATTGACATGTGTAATCTCACACTGTTTGGCTCGAATACATTACAATGAGTGTCGACTTATCAGGAATTGATTAAAAATCAATTACAGATTCTACTTTTGGTTGAGAGTATCGTTATCGTGTGCGGTGTATAAAAAGTGCCCAATTGGCAAAATAAGCTTTGAATTAAGATTGCAGATTTTCATTTAAAATCCTGCAGGCAGCAGAATTTGTGTGATTTCGCTGCCAATCGGAAAAGGCTGTTTTGTTCTTGGCTTTGCTGACAGTGAGCAAAAATGTTTTGGGGTTTGGCCAGGAAAATGGTCATTACTACTTACAACTGAAGATATTTTACAGCTGTGAAACATTCTAATAAATATCTTTCGTGTGTATTTGAATTAGTACAAGTTGACCTCTGGTGTGTAGTGAAAAAAGGTTCAAGTTGACCTGTAGTCTGTAGTGAAATTAGTACAAGTTAACCTATATTTAAAACCTCAAAATACATTTGCCCTGTATTTCCATTATTTACCTCAAATACCACCAACCTGTATCTCTGTGTTTAAGTATATATTCCTTGTGTTGTTGTATTTAGTTTAGTGTATTCCTTGTGCTGTATTTGAGTGTATTCCTTGTGCTGTATCCCTGTATTTAAGTATATATTCCTTGTGTTGTTGTCTTTAGTTTAGTGTATTCCTTGTGCTGTATATCCCTGTATTTAAGTATATATTCCTTGTGTTGTTGTCTTTTGTTTAGTGTATTCCTTGTGCAGTATTTAAGTGTATTCCTTGTGCTGTATCACTGTATTTCAGTGTATTCCTTTTGCTGAATTTTAGTGTATTCCTTGTGCTGTATATCCCTGTATTTTGATTTAATGTAATCTAGCCTTGTATTTAAAATGTAGACCTGCTTATTAGCATCACAGATTAACTCTTCGAAACAAAAAACACATAATGAGAAACTATTTTGTTCAAAGCTGGCAGTGATGTATCTATATCTAAATGTCACACGGTAGAAAATTTGTGTATATGGTACCTAGATACTACCTATCTGTGATATGTGTAGTACTCTCTAACCCCTCTCTGTGTGTGGGAGAGTTTTATCTGTCTTCCAGTGTAAAACTACTTACCCCCCTTCGTGAGGTATGGTAACAGTTGTTGGTAGGATTGGGGAGAGCTCTAGAAAGATTTATCTCCCCTGCCCAGAGGATACGTTTTATACCTGAATGTAGGACAATGTAAGTATCTTTGTTAGGGGGTACGGTACTGTGAATGGGAATTGAGCCCCTCAGTTATGATAAAATAGGAAAATAACAAGTTTATCTAGATAGGGCAGGGATCAAGGCTGATAATTATTTTAGGGGGAGGGGGTTCAGGAGGTTCATATTGATGGAGGGGTGTGGGTGGAGAGGGATTTGGTGAGAGAGGCAGCCCACTTAAGTTCGACTGTAACTACGTCACAAGTCAATAAAACACTGAGAACAAACGAGGCACTAAATTATGTACAAGTACATTTCTAACGAGGATCCATCTGTCATTATCCCAAACATACTAGTCATAGACCTGCTACCTCAGAAAATATGTACGTGAAAACTATTAGACGGGAGATTTTTGTCTTCATATTTTGTTTATGTTATATTACACAATTAAATTAACACAGAGTCACTCTGTGGCAAAGGACGGGTCCCAGTAAGGCCAGGTTCTTTTTTTTTTGTATTCCAACTTTTTTTAATGAAAAATATGTTCATTCTTTTCTTGCATTTATATACATACACAATGGTTTAAAAAAAAGACTGAAGCTCCTTTCATAGGACAGGGGAAGGGGACTTAACAAGGGAACTAAAGGAAATTGTAAATTGCTACTTCAGTAATTAGATATAGGGATATATATAATCTTCCAAATTATTGGGGCTTCCTTTTCACTTTCTGCATTTTAATTTTTCTAATGAAAAAAATGTTGACATTCTTTTCTAATATTAAACAAAGGTTTAAAAAAAGCTAAGATCATGTTATGGATAAGATCCATTGTTGTTGAACCCTGGACTAAATAATCATTTAGATTGATTTACTATAGGAGAACAGCTGTGAATTATGTTGTGCTTTTCGTTAGTTTTATAAATATTTTCATAATATTGATTCATTATATCTCAGGTCATTGCTTGTTGTAAATGACAACCAATTAAAGCATAATTATTATACAGTAGCTGAGTAATAACCTTAATTAACTTAATTATCCTAATTACCAAATAATTGAGTGAATGAAAATAATAAAAACAGAACTTTGATCAAACATATCGCTGATATAGCTAATTGATTTTAAGTTCTAATAACCTCTAAACAATTGTATTTTTATTATTCTTAATTTGTCGCATGCCAAGCAGGAGCTGACACCTTGACATGTGTTGGACAGCGGTAAACAGTAAAACGTTACCTCAGGTGTGACAGGAACTAGTTCCTGGTGTGACTGCGACGTGTGTCGGATATACCTGTAATTATCTCACCTGTATTATAATTACCTGTACTTATCACCTTAAATCGTTCACCCCAGAAGACACATTTGAACTCTTCCAATTAAAAGGTTTGAAAAGTTCATTATGAAATTTCAGGGGTGAATGAGTTAATTGCTGTGCCGAGTGTAGAAACACTGGCCTGTATTGTGTGCAGCACCACTTAAAACATTATCAGGGCCAGACTTATTATTTCCTTGTACTGGGAGTTTATCTCTGTCACGGACAAACAGGTCGGCCCACATTTCTTGCTTGTTAATTTGTAATTAACCTGCAATAATTAGCTATGCTTTCTTCAACTGTTTCCTTTTCTGTCGATTAAGAAATAAAAGATCTTTTATTTTGTGTAGAGTGAATCTGAGATCTGAGTAGGCTCTGACTGTTGTAGGTTTGGCCCACGTAACAACTAAATTGCCAAGGAATGACGTCTAGGTATAACCTCGGGCAATTACCATTGGGTGTTTCTATCCAGGCAGAAACAGTTCTGTAAGGAAGTCATGCCTAATTCTGTGCGCAAGTTATGTAGTGGATATATTACCATTTTTCTGTGTCATGCCCGTTCTGTAACAGAATTGATAACCAGGCCGTTTTTTTTATTCCAGTGGAGATTTTTTATGTAACATGTGCTTGATTGTTACATTATATAAGTTCCATTATTACCGCTGAAATTGCTTTTGGAGGAAAAGTGAACGATAAGCTGTGGACACCAAGGTTTTTCTCTTTGTAATAATAGGGAAGGTAATAAGATTTCTGAATTGATGTGTTATCAGTTGTGAAATATTGTAAAACGGGATACGTACGATTGTCAAACAGACATTTACACAACAATGGTGACTCGGATCTGATGACCAGTTTGAATGAGGAATTACAGAGGATGGAGCTTTAAACACCTGTGAAATGTGCACCTATCCCAGTGAGAACTATACCTGCAGTATTACATTTTGATAGAGATTATATAAGGATGTCCCAAAACACAGGTCTTGTCAAGGATTATGTCCGAGTCAAAGGATTATTGGCCTGGGTACAGCAGTTCAACAACGGACGGTAAAATAGCTTTATGAAATTTTAATTATTAGACATGCGAGCACAATTTTGATTGATTGTAAATGTTTTGAAGTGTAACATATATAGATAAATGAGTGTTTTCTTTTTCAAAAACAGTTATTAGTGAAAAAAGATTGTGATAATGTAAACACAACTTTGATAAAAAAAAACTAAGGTAATCAATGATAGACATATGTATGTAGGTCTGTATATAAAAACTAACCTTATCAATGTTATATATGTAATGAATGTCTGTCCAAAATAAAAGATGTTCTTTATTCTTTATAATAAACACAACTTTGATAAAAAAAAAACTAAGGTAATCAATGATAGACATATGTATGTAGGTCTGTATATGAAAACTAACCTTATCAATGTTATATATGTAATGAATGTCTGTCCAAAATAAAAGATGTTCTTTATAATTATTATATATATTTATATTTGTATCTAAAATGTATACAAAGTATATAAATGTAGGTCTATACATAGGTTTATTGTTTCTATACGAATACAACTTGATGACTTAATGATTCAGGCATTGTGTTGTACATTAGATATGAGGTGAACAATATCATTGACACTTATATTTATGAAGTAGGTTTTTGTGTCCCTCATTCATAGGAAACAGCTGTAGGATATATGGACAAGTGTCGATATATGAGGAAATCGTTTGATATTGTACTGATCTGTGTCTCATAGACTTAGGTCTAGGAAATCAGCTGACGTATGTTTATGTGCGTCTAGGAAGGAACTAACTACTTCTAAGTCATTTTAGATTCCCGAAATTCTGTCCGTGCTCAACTTAAACAAAAATGAAGTGAAGCTTTTATACACCATAACATTATCAACTGAAAGTGTAAACAGTAAATTTAAGCCTTGTTATTCCAGTTAAATTCTGGCACTGTAAAGGAGTTTGGTGATATGTTGGGGGAGGCACTGTAAAGGTGTTTGGTGATATGTTGGGGGGGGCACTGTAAAGGAGTTTGGTGATATGTTGGGGGAGGTACTGTAAAGGTGTTTGGTGATATGTTGGGGGAGGCACTGTAAAGGAGTTTGGTGATATGTTGGGGAGGCACTGTGAAGGTGTTTGGTGATATGTTGGGGGAGGCACTGTAAAGGTGTTTGGTGATATGTTGGGGGTGGCACTGTAAAGGTGTTTGGGGATATGTTGGGGGGAGGCACTGTAAAGGTTTTTGGTGATATGTTGGGGAGGCACTGTGAAGGTGTTTGGTGATATGTGGGGGGAGGCACTGTAAATGTGTTTGGTGATATGTTGGGGAGGCACTGAGAAGGTGTTTGGTGATATGTTGGGGGGGGCCCTGTAAAGGTGTTTGGTGATATGTTGGGGGGAGGCTCTGTAAAGGTGTTTGGTGTTATGTTGGGGAGGCACTGTAAAGGTGTTTGGTGATATGTTGGGGGGAGGCACTGTAAAGGTGTTTGGTGATATATTGGGGGGAGGCACTGTAAAGGTGTTTGGTGATATGTTGGGGAGGCACTGTAAAGGTGTTTGGGGATATGTTGGGGGGGCACTGTAAAGGGGTTTGGGGATATGTTGGGGAGGCACTGTAAAGGTGTTTGGAGATATGTTGGGGGAGGCACTGTAAAGGAGTTTGGTGATATGTTGGGGGTGGCACTGTAAAGGTGTTTGGTGATATGTGGGGGAGGCACTGTAAAGGTGTTTGGTGATATTTTGGGGGAGGCACTGTAAAGGTGTTTGGTTATATGTTGGGGAGGCACTGTAAAGGTGTTTGGTTATATGTTGGGGGAGGCACTGTAAAGGTGTTTGGTGATATGTTGGGGGGAGGCACTGTAAAGATGTTTGGTGATATGTTGGGGGAGATCAACATAGAGAAAAACCAAGTTTTGTAAGGAAAATGAACCATTTTGTCCAGCCAAATTCTGGCATTATAAAGGAGTTTGGTGATATTTTGGGGGGAGACATATTAGAGGAAAACAATTTGGTTTATAAGGGAAAGGATTATGGGACATTGGTGGTATTAGTGAGGTGATGAATAAGAGAGTGGCATATTATCAAAGTTTTACAGTTATATAGGGAGGACATTAGGTAACGGTTCATGACAACATTTAGGAAGGGGATCTCACCACTTTTCTACTGCTTCCAGGCTACGAAAAGTAATTTTCCTGTTAAATTTATGCTGCTCTTCTATATTCATACAAAGACGGTTAAGGTTACGGGTCTTTTTTAGGTAGTAGGAGCATTTTGACATTATTCCAAGTACCTATAATATTGCAGAAAAGCATGAATATACAAACATCATGATTGGTAGGTTGGTGGATAAGCTCACTGATTTCAAGAGGTTCGAGAATCAAATTCCCATGGCGAAGGTGTTTTCGTGAACTCAATGTTATTTATTATGAATGAGTAAGCAACTTCACATCTGAAAAATGTCCCACAAAATGGAACTCTTCACTGTGGAGATATCAAAGAGAGCACTTGGACTCTCTACCTTAAGTGTTACTTCTTCACGCTGCCGTCAATGAAACAGTCTTTTGTAAACATATCAATGAATACAAATGTTTAATTGTAGATAAATGAGAGAGTTAAGATATGGTGCCCCAAACAGGTAGGCGGTCCAATACACATACTACTGTTTATCTAGAGGTGTAGCTATTTTAGTGGGTAATCTATCTGGGAGTCACACGTTTCTAGCCCTATACGTCAGCTTGTCAGTTATACCCACAAAAACACAAACATCACTAACTGATACAGCAAGAATAGAAAACATGTAAATTATGACGGATTAAACCACCACCTTTACGACCTTCCATTACATGGTCTGTTTCTCCTAGGTGTTACATTGTCATTGGTTCAGGCATTTCATTTCAACGTCTGCATAAAAAACGGCAGGATTTTGTTGAATTTGTGGTTGACGTAATACATTTGACCTTCATTACATGATTCCGTATTATTTACTTCGTCAGCTGGGGCCATTTATATTCCTGAAAAGTATATCTCAACATACATAATTTAGCTGAAATTGTGAGGATCTCATTCTGGTATCAAGATTACTTCATTTACACGGAAACACATCTAAAAGCAAAAAAACGTAGAATTTGTAAGAAAGTTGAGAGATTGTATCGGAAGACTGGCTATTCATGAATGAAATTTGTGGCAGGATTGTGTATACAGGACTTAGTCTCTCTAGTTGAAGAAGAAATATCAGTTTGCTTGAGTCATTTTAAATGTGCCAACACATAAAAAAGAGGATTTTTAAACATCCTCAAGTTGAAAATTTTGTCTTAAGAAGTATTATGTTACGAATGTGAATGGAAACATATTTTAAGTAAATTTATCACGGCAGTATTTATAATTCAAATGTCAGCGATGAGCAACAGTGCGAGTATTTAAACACTCCAGTGTCTGTACCACCTTTTCCTGTGACGGACTGTTAGGGAGACAGGGATGGTTTCTTTAACCACCTCCTGATAAACAGGATCTATGAGATCCCATCAGCTGTATGTATTTTATGAATCAATGTTTAATTGGCCAGCACAGAGGCAGGTTGTCTTTAGCGCTGTATATGGATCAATGATATCTCTCCCGGCTATAGTATACATAGCTTGGTCAATTTTCAGTTTTTCTAACTTTCAAGGTCAGTTGTGTGTTTGCTTACAAGGATTTAAATAATTCTAAACCACAAGATGGATTTATTTAGGATGATACAGTTGAGTTCAAGATAAAATTATCTTCATTGGAAGTTGGATCTTTAAATTGTGTCAAATGGAAATAGTAGCAGGAAGTTTGGGATTTAAAATGTGTTTAACCCAAGGATTATAAGTATAATTGTGTATCATACTTTAATGATCAAGTTCAACTTTCAACTCGGGAGTAAAAATTAAAAAATGCTCTTTTGGAGGTTACACTAGTGAAACATCAATCGTGGATTTTTCTTCACTTTCCAAAATGTCTGCTGTGTCGAAACTTCGAAAACTCTCCTTCAAAATCAGGTAAATATAGACGGATAGTTAATTAGTTTGTTGACCTTCATGATGCAAAAACAAAATTGCAATCCTGTCTATGTAGAACCTGAGTCAGGCCTGAAAGCGAGATTACAAGATTTTGTGTAATGTTATACGACATTAAAAGACAAACTGTACCAGTTATAATGAATAGCACAGGAAGAAATGTCCTTATGGCTGAGAAAGAAATGTCAGTTTATCTACATGATATATGTAATTTATACACAAGAATATGTTTACCTTTGTTATGACTTTTGGTTTCGTAGTGAGGACACGGATAAAGTAGGATATTGCTTTTTACCGTAAGTGAATATGATAATGATTGGCCTTAAGTTCCTTCCTGTTCACCATACCGTAAATAACCTGATAATCCTGGGAGTCTATAGTCCTTAGAAAAGGGTTCAGACTTGGTATTAGACATATTCAGACTAATTTTATCTTTGATTTATTTACATAAATAGTAGCGATTCGTAAAATTTGTATTACAGAGATATAAGGAATGGGTATGGTGATGTAAATGATAGACCCAGTCTTCTTACTGGTAGGGTACCATTCCTCTAAAAACTAGTCAGTGTTTTGAGCATCGATTTGAGTATACCATTGTCAAAAATAGAAACATTCCTGTTACTTGTGTTTAAATTGTTTAAATGTTGGAAATCTTCATTAAATTTGAGTTTGTGTCGAGACCCTTTTTACATACTAGTGGGGGCTGGTAGGTTATGTTCATTGATAACTGTCAGAAATGTCAGTTTTGTTTCATAATTATGCAATAATTTGGACAAAATGAATCATTCAATACAAATTCCATAATCATGTTATGTGACATTATGGGTAGTTGTTAGTAATGTAATGATTAACTATACACAATTTCTCCTACATATATAATTACATGTAGTGTCCTGATTTTTTTTTTATATATTATCATCTTCACAGAATTCGGTTGTCAGAAAATGGCGACTACATTTACATCCAGTTGATCTTTACCTTAGTGCATAATACATGATACCTGGTACAACTGTTTTTTTTTGCAATGGATGCCTTTTGTATCTTTTCCCTTTTAATCTTAATTTCATTTGTTTGATGTAGTCGTTTTTATGAACATCTACTTTAACCGTGTTTTTTAGTCCTACATGACTTGAATTGACGATGGGCTGTGAACCCATACAGAAACAAAAGATATATATCCTAGAGCTGACTTGTTATGAGATGTGTAATTGGACCGGTATGCTATGCATACACACAGCATTTTTATATTTACTGAATGAGTTTCCCCGAGACAAAACATCACTGTACAAAAAATGGGTTTATCAGTGACAAATCGTGTCATTACGCGGTTGTCAATAAAACCTCCCACACCTTGATAGCTAATCTCATCCGATGATGTAACAGCCCGTATACAATAATACAGTCTGGAGACAGGCATCGTGGTACGATTTGACTCACCTAATCAAATTTCTCTCCAGGATTTGTAAACAATCCTTTTCGTCATAAAGATGCAAACGGAGCAAGGTGGATGAGGACAAAGTTTAATACAGGAAGGGACAGGCAGGAAGGGGGTGTGTGGTCAGATGTAGCTCGAAATTAAATCTCGCTTACTGTGGCTGAATCATAGACACTATGTAACATAATAGAGAAAGGCATTCATCACAGAGGTGAATGGATGCTGAGGGATTCATCACAGAGGTGAATGGATGCAGAGGAAATATTTTCTGTTAGAGGACTTGTTTCAACTCATTCATTCCTACATATTTAAACTGGACTTGCTCAGTCTTTGATTTGGTAAGATTCAAATGTGACTTTAGGGGAAGATGGGTTAAATATGTTAGTCATACTTATATATCCAGTGAGAAAGGATTCTCTTGAAAATTGATGAAATTGAACAACATATAGTACTGGTACTACTGTGCAAAAACAAAACAAAAACATGTTTTTCTATTAAATTAGATGTCCTCATTTTAGAAATTGTCATTACATGTTGTCCGTTGTATTCATACGGTTGTGAGGTTGACATGAAATATGACTAACCTGTTTGTTTTGTTTATATTTTCCAGAAAACAAACCATGGACGGCCAGTTATACTGCGAGTCCCATGTTCCGCAGACAAAGTCCACCCCTCCGATCAGTCCAGATAATGATGAAAACGTAGGTATCTCTTTCAAAAAGAAATTAGAAAATTCTTGTATCAGAGTGTCTCGTAGTGACAGTGATTGCCTGTATATCAACATCCCTTATCCCCAGCTTTACCCTTGGATGGTAGGAGTACATGTAATAATATACTGCGTATAATCAATCAAATGCTTTTCAAACCTCTGGTTGAGTCTTGGCGATTTACTTTCTCTGTAGGGGGTAAATATCCTTGTAACATCCTGACAACTTTACAAGATTACAGCTTAACCAATTGGTCGAAATCATGTCATCCTTGTTGGGTTGTACTGATCAGAACAGGCTTCAATCAACAATTACTTCAATCTGTTATAATTACCTTTATACTTTTGTTTTGGATCCAGTCTTGGTTGGTGTCACGTAAGACAGTTTTGTTGAAAGTAGGCAGTATCGCTCTTTAAAATTTTCAGGTAAAAAGTCAATGAAAATTTGTGTATACCTGTAAATAATTCCCTCAGAATCAAACTTTTTTAGGCTAAATTAAAAAAACATTTCATGTTCAAGGTTCATTAAACAATCTCAGAAACTGGAATAGTTATAAGTGATAAAAGGACAGCATTGGTGCTATTTTAGGTACATCAATGAAAAGTACATTCCAAAGAATAAGATTCTTTGAATAAAAAATAAATATTACAAGTTGCAATTTAACTCATTCACCCTTGATGACACAATTGAACTCTTCCAATTCAAAGGTTGGAATAGCTAGTTATAAAATTTCAGGGGTGAATGAGTTAATGTTGATCTTGCAGTATGGCCAACATTATCTTCGTATTAACAGTAAACACAGACACGGTCCTACTTCACCTCTTTTATAAAGTAGACTCATTTTGTGTCCATGCATAGAAATCTCATGGTCCTGGTCTATGTTTTACAAAACTATCATCAGATGGGATTTTAACGAAAACAAAACCCAATAAGGTACTATATGGTGGTGTTAAACATAAGGGGTTGAAATATCATATATACGATTGATATTTTCGATATTTTAAGCAATTTTTCACATGCTACCTACCTATTTTCATGAAAGACAGAAGGACATTTCTGCCAGACTTTCGGTGCAGTGCACTTAAAATCTTAACAGGCGTTGCTATGTTAACCTGGTGTCTGCTTGTGCATTCTACCACTTATGCGTCGGATCAATGCAAGTCGACCGCCCAATCTGTTAGGGTATTGTAATTTTACATCGGGCTCCGACTGGATGTAGCACTTTGCTGGGTTTTCATATTAAAGATATTGATACAATTCCTGAAATTAGATGCAATTTGCCATCATACCAAATAGCTTAATAGATTCACATTATCTAGTACAACTGATTATCTCCCCTTTCAGATTGGAAACCAAGATATTTTATACTTATCCAACAAGAAATTAGAAAACAAACTCTGCATATAAGAAGTATTAAGGACAAGTATTTACGTTGATCACTTTTCCATGTTGATCACTTTTCCATGTGAACGTTTCTGCTAATTGCCAAAATACAAATAAAATGATACAGGTTTCTATTGTATACCCTATTTGCACTAGAAAGGCAACATAGCAACTTTGATTTGATTTAAGGGTTGGTATTATTGCAGGACAATTAAAAAGTATTTGTTGTCATTTCCGCTAAACGATATTTGACATGTGTGGGCTTATTACCAGACATGGGCTTATCTCAGGTTAAATACTGTAACTTAAGAAAATTTATACAAATTGTGTGCGTAATAAGGTTATAAGTACTCCGAATATAGTTTTTGTACAATAAATCTTAGCAGCAGAGGTTGCATTTTTCACCATGTAAATGTTTTGAGTATTGTAATACATTATTGTAGTAATAAAATTTGAGGAAAAGACATTTTCATGCCAGCACTGCCAATATACGTACATAATGGTAATTTATCATCAGAACATCGATCATCATATTGATTATCTAATCCAAACTTCAGGATGTCTTGTACATACATATTTTTGAGGCTTGCTGTAAGAGTAAGTGAGAAAGAGGCTTCGCTTACCTTGTTGTCGCTACTAAATAATTCACTGTTCTTTTCAACAGAAATCACCTTTTTTTCTTTCTAGATAATTTTTTCCTTCATTTGCAGATGATGCCTTGAAGTTATCTGCAAGTTAATTATGACAAATAACAAGAATAATTACTAAATGATTCCTAAATGATTTTTTTTTATGTTTCTTTGTTTATAGTCTACTCAGGCGTTGTTTGAGATGCTGGTACGGACGCAGGAGCGAGGCCGCATCGACGACCAAAGATGCAACATGCCAACCTTTAAAAAGGTAATTGTAGATACATTGCATGTTCTAGGAAACTCGGGTTTTGTAATATGATTCTGCTTGCTTGAGGGGGAATGCATTTTACTAATAGCTTCATGCATATAACCCATATCTGCTGATTTATCTGACCAAGATAAAGATGATATTGTTATGTATGGAGGAGTCGGGTAATTATTGGCCAGACATCCCCCTAAATATCCGTAATGGACTGGACCACATCTCTCAATTAGGTCCATCCAAAGTATTTTAGAGGGGTGGAGCTTTGAAATAAAATGTCTCTACGTAAACAAGCATTTGCACTAGATCTGATGTTTTCAATGGTATAATGACTGGCATATACGACTGCAATGCATTATGGGTAACTGTAAAAACATACTTTTCTGAGCGCATGGAAACCCTAACTGCTTCATAAAGAATTAACTGTCTGAACATTTCTCAAAATTGCCTATTTTGTTTGGATTTACATGTTAAGGATTAATGATGGGAAGAACATGTCCACCGTTCAACTAAATTTAGCGAGTCTGGGCCGAGTTTCAATTTGCATGACTTAAGTGATCGCTAGATCTATACAAGGAAGTAAACATGTTTTGGTGTTGGATTATAAACAAGCAGCGGTGGAATGTATGCACTAATATCGAGATGTCTCGTGCAGTGATTGAAGATATATGTCTTTCTGCAGACATCAAAACATCTCTAGAACTTGCTTTGATAAAATCTAGCGGAACCAATAATTTGAGAATTGATCGGTGTTAAATGTATTTTGTTAGGAGACATATGAGTTTTTTTTCTATTAATGAAATTCATTTCGAACACAAAAGTCAAATAAGTGAATAAAACCATGACTTATCGTAGATTCTTATTGATTGCTTTATGGGGTCTTACAATAAACTTGTGTTGTTTTTGTATAAGAGCTGGGGCCAAAGTAGAAAAAATATTCCTGACCTCATTGTAGCCTCCATAGAAAGCAAGAATAGCTTTTGTACATTAAATGACTTTAACTTTCTAAAAAGGAAAAGTAGCATTTATGAATACTAGTTAATGTGCTAGACATCACTCTGATTGCACAGGTATCCAATCATCAAAAATGCACCGTAAAACCTTAATTTACTGACAACAACTGGGACGGAATCCTGAGGTCAGATATGACAGTAAAAGAAATATCTAAGTCTATATTTACAGGATCACAAACGTCAGGTCTCCGTAAACTCTGGTTTTACTTCACTGTAGATAATGCTGCAATAGCAGACGATCTGGATAATAGCTGACTGCTCCCTAACATGCATTGACAGTATTTGGCATGCGTTACCAGTGATAAGCCCATGGCTCCCTGTTACGCCCACCCATTGTTAGGAAACCTTTATAGATCATAGATGGTTGTCAATCTAACAAACACAGCTATTTTATATAGGGTTAATAGTGTCTAAAGGTAGAGAGTCCCATCACTTTCCTACACTATACAGACATTGACAAGTTTTTTCCGGTTAAATTTGTGTGTGTACAAAGAAAATTTCCCAGGTATATGCATACTGTTGTCCTTACAAGAAGTTTGAACATTCTGAAATTCTCAGTAATGTAGCAGGAACATTTCTAACAAAACAAATACCAGACTTGGTAGCCTAGGGGATAAACTTCCTCCGCTACAAGTAATGCATGTCACGATTTCTTTTGTAAGAAAAGAAATTGAAATAAACATATTTTTTCCGTATACATGTTTAACTAATTGGCCAAAGTAAATGGTTAGGCAGAAATTTAGGAAAAAATTGGAACTCTTCTATGTTGGAGATAATGACAGTGCTGGGACATTTTAATTGTTTCAAAAAAGTTTTTAAACGCTTCCGGTCTTATCACTGGTAAAGTGTGGTGGTAGTAGCCATTTTTATACACATTTTTAACACACCACCACAGGTAGAAGATACATGGGCTCGGAAACCCACACAGCATGTCACTTCCCTGTTAATTTTATATACCTCACACTAAATACCTTCATGTTATTGTCATTATATAGGACTTCATGCCCATTTATGGTAGCACAAGACCAGCCACTTTGATAATCTGATTTTGATACAAACATGCTCAAAAGAATCATTTGTAGCAGTACTGCTTTCATTGCTGTTTTACACTTCAGATTATGTATTTAACATTTTGGTTTCATATAAAGTGAAGTAAAAACAAATATCTTAAGTTTCCTGGAGAAAACATTTCAGTTGTTCGTTTAAAAATTTGAAACTCTACTGTTTGTAAATGACTAGCAGTATCTGCTGAGGATGAGCAGTCAGAGCTAATTTGTAATATATTCCGACATCTCGTAATGAAAATTACCTAAAGTACACACGATATGCACTCTAGCCAAAACACATCGTTATATGGCACATCAATCTGAGGCAATATACCCTCGCTTATTGTTGATTTAAATTTAATTCTTCTAAAATAGAAAATTGAAAGTAGGCACCATCTAGAAAATACACAGAAAAGTCAAAATGTTCCTTGTAGAGTATATTCTATTAGCTACAATTTGACAGATGTGGCCATCATTTACGAGCTTTTGCATCACATGGCCTGCTTCTATATTTTGCTGTAGGGTCCAGATTTTTTCGAGTTGCTACTCAAATACCAAAGTCGTCGCTATGAGGACCAGCGATGTGCCATGCCTACTACACCTAAGGTTTGCTTACACACTTAACTAGGTCACCGCTAGCTTTTTGATGTAGGTCGCTGCTAGTTCTGTCATTGTCAGGGTCAAAATGGAAAAAAGAAGAATTTTCGGTGTCGTAGTGTAAATGTTGTTATATTTTTAACAAATTGTTTTGTTACAAGAAAAGGAAGTTGACTACTAAAGATTTCTAAAGACTGTCCTTAGGTAAAATGTAACAAACAGTTAATTGGTTTTTATAATTTTATAAATCTTGGAAATTATTTATGATATTTTCTGAAAAGAGGTTAATATTGTTTTAAGAAAATATTTTTTTTATATCCTGGTGGTCCTGACAATATCATGTAGTTTCTTGCTTTTGTCAGTAGCTGTGTTGTGTGTAACAGGTTTCTTTCTGTGCTGGTAACAATTATGCAGAAAAGTCTGCCAAAATAATCTATCTATCTGTCTATTTGTCATACTCCACAGAGATCAAAATGGCTTTAGTACAGAGGGAATTCATGATCATAGATGTATTCATAGAGCTATTCATAGAGCTATTCATAGATCGATTCATTAACTCTGAATGAATAATTTGGCATTTGAACTTTCTTCATTAGTTTATACAAGCTTATTTTCAAGATTTTTTTTTAGATCTTTGTAAATCTCATAAAAGTGAATGACAAAACGTACTTCATGTTTAGTGTAGAAGGTTGGCCGACGATCATACATATCTTCTTGATATAACAATTACACTACATTATAGTATAGAGTTAAAACTCTCAGTGTTCAATTTTAACTCTCTGCGTTCTGCATAATGTAATGAACTCCTCTACATTTTGTATATCCAGCAACCGAAGAATTTTAAAGAATTTCATGATTTTAATTTCTAGTTTAAAACTTCTGTTTCGAAACTCTACTTGGCATAATCAATTTTGAATAAGTTAATTCTTTCACTTTAAATTTCTCTGTGAGTCATGTAACGTTTTCATTCTTATTTCTAGCTGAATAAAGTCGCTGGTTACCCATTGTGTGCTAATACGCGCCGCATAAAATCCCGTCAGAAATCGGTAAAATTTCCATTTTGAAACAGCTATAAACTGGTGTTATGTGATTTCCGTCTGGATTCTACCGGAAACAAGCCACAGAAATTACTGGAATTGATCCTATCTGCATTTATTTAGAAAACAAAAGTACTTATACTGTTGATCTCAGTGAGGCAGTATCTGCTGCTGACAGTGTCAAATGGTACAATCAGCATTAATGAGGATTATCGCCGCAGCAGGCAAAGAGTTAATGCCATTTATAAGTATGACTTCTGTAAACCAAAACCTGAATAATACATAACCTGTGTAAACTGGACTGAATGAACCTGTACTATCCAGAATTCTATCTTAAACATTCTTAACAAAAGTAGATCTTTTTTGTTCCGACACTTTAGAAAGGTAGACCGTAACAGAAACCTTTGAATATCTCTCTTCAATGGATGGGGTTACTCTATACTTCATTATCTAGGTCTTTTTCTTTACTTGATTAAAACTTTTGAAGGCTTTCAGAACAGAAGAAAAAATTATTGATATTGTCTATGTACATTTGTACTACATGTATATTCATAAATTTGTTACTCATTTCTCATTTCCATGGCTGCCACAGAAACTACCAAACATAAATCTTATAGATCATCTGTATAAAATTGAAATAATTTCTATTTATTTTAATTGATATCTATTACCTTTGTCTAATGTTGGATGAGGATATGCATGTATCTGTTGTAGTAATACTGTGGACCAGTATAAGATGTTTGCTCAATTTGGTATTTGTGTTGTATTGAGAGCATGATTTTGTAAATAGTGCATGTCAACATTGGTAATGGTCATTTATTTTTAGTTTCCCATCATCAATTAAATGATGGAAACGAGACCCAGGTGGAGAGCACTTTTAACCTGAAGTAAACCTGCAACCCAAAGACCTCAGCCTTTTTTTAGAGATTTTGTTTACAGTTAGAATCTGTATAGCTAATTAGAGAAGAAAAATCAATGCTTTATCAAAAAAGTATTTACCTAAATGTGCTTCCTGTTACTAGTTGAGCAGGTTTTGATAATTGTGATGGGTGAATTTCCTTTTTTCGTATTTGATGGCACTCCCTGCTGGTTTTTTCCCTCTATTTATTTTTTATTTTCTTATCACTGCGATAGAATTTATGCTTCTGTCACAAAATTTTGTTATGTTTATCGTTGTTCGTGACTGACATGGGAAAAAGGGTTGGAATAGATGGTAGTTTATTGATGGCAATTATCACATAAATAACAAGTTTGTCTACATAAACTAATACCTCATGTCCAAAATCAATACGTCATATTTCTATAACTTATACCTTACATGACTATGGTCACAATTAGATGATTACAACTATACATCAACAATTTTTAGAGTTATCTCCCCCTTTTTGTGTGGGAACCACCTCCAAGAGACTCCACAAATAGATTTGATGGAGGACATGATTAGAAGATCATGTTTGCTATGTTCCTAAAACAGCCAAACTATTGTGATGATGTGACGGCGTAATTATTCTTTTGTCTATTTTCCTTTAAATCATCCTTAATACGCATTGAGAAATTACCTGTATAGTTGATAGGAGGTCAAAGGTCGGAAATTATATAAAAAAAAATACACCAGCTGGGTTAAGCTGACCTCTTAACCATCAATAGTTTTTAATGCAGTTCTTAATTTATTAAATATAATTTTATTATCAAATGATACTGCAAAATTTAAAGATAGATTCATATTTACATAATTTTCATTGTAATGTGGATTTTCTTGGTAACTCAAACTAAATTTTCATTCCTGTAGTTTGAGTGTTATCTATAACATTCTGTCAAATTTCTTCCCATTTTCTGCCCATATTTCTAGACTTTTAGGTCACCTGAACTTTGCTCAAGTGACCTTTTCTAATCGCTTTCCGTCCATCGTGCGTAAACTTTTTACATTTTCAACTTCTTCTCAAGAACCAGTGGATGGATTTTTTTCAAACTTGGTCAGAATCATCCTTGGTAGATGAGGCTACACAATTGTAAAATTAGTATTCCTACTCGAACACCTGGAGCCAGGGCGGGGCCCCAGAGGGAAATTTAAAAAGAAAGATCATCAAGGGCTTTATTTAAATTGTAAATTTCAGGACCCTCAAGCTATCCGTTCTTCCTTGGGTAGGGGGTAAAGTTTACTGTAGTTTATATAGGGAAATAACACTTTTGGGTATATTTAATCCATTTTCAGCAGAAAATTACTCAAACTAAGTCAGAATTATCTTTGGTAAATGAGGGTATTACATTGTAAGATTTGAAAGATGTGAAACATGGAAGTCAGTTACTGTGTCTGAGGGTGGTATTTACCCTATGACTTACATTTATAAACAACAAAAATTCTGTTTTGGAAAATATGGTTATTATTGTTAAGTAAATATAATGCTTTTACAGTGACAAAGACCATGAATAATGTATATTTTATCGAGCTGAGGATGTATGTATATTTTTGATGGGTATTGTCGACTCTTTGAACTGTCACAGATGTCACTGACATTCTGTTGTATTGCAAAGTGACCTTGTAGCATGAACAGAAACGTGTCATGTTTACATCTATTCAAGGTTCTTTGTGCCATCGAGGCTCACTTCATCTCGGCGAAGTGTCACAGATGTGCCCACTACTGTAAGATGCTATTTACTCATGAAAATGTCTCGTATATATGTCACTCCAAGGTCCTTCTTAACATCATTCTGGGGAAAAAGTTGAAGGTTAGCCATTGTAGAAGTGATGTATCTTTTTTTAGATGTTTTACGATTGTTAAACTTGGAGCCATTAAAAATTTAATTGTGTCACCATGGTAACCAAACTTTCGGTCAATATTTCAGATTTCTCCAAGTGTAACGCCGTCAGAACTGAAGAAAAGTTTTGAAACAGTGGAGGAGGTAAGATACAAAAGCATCTAAGTTTTATATGTAAATATACAACAGTTTACGCTGTCTTGTCAGGATTGTCCAATCAAGTTTATAGTAAAAATATCAACACAATAAATATCTGATATAGATTTCAAAATTATTTTATTTGTATATTAGAAATTACAGTCAAAGGGACCATCCCTGGGTAGTAAAAAAGATGGTCTCTTAAGGATAAGTACACAATGAAATCACAATAAAGTGGAACATTGAATGTATTTTCATTACAACGGTGGTCTCTTAATTAAGCCTGATGTAAGAGACCTACGTTGTAATGAAAACACATTCAATGAGGTAGTCTGTTTAAAGGTACTGATAATATGAATTTCTAGGGTACTTTCTCATTTTCTAAATAACAATATATATTAAGTTTTTATTTTCATATTGTAGTGTTTTTTGTCATTTTCCCATTGTACCTGCAGGTTTTAAAAAGGCCCGGTCCCTACCCCATGGTTCTCCAACCTTCCAATGGAGGTTACTGGATAGAGGGCTGCCAGACATGCGACAGCAGGCGGAGCCTAGAAAACGGAATAAACAATTGTGCCGTAGACTGTAGAATAGAATACGATGAAACAGCTCACTGCTACAGACAATATTTCCTAGGAAGGGTGAGTTTTTTTCAGTATTTACCTTTTCCTGTGGAGGGTATGTTCTTTTCTGGTGTTATGGAACTAGACTGTTGATGGTTGGTGACCAAGTAGCTGAAATTGGTTAAAGCATCCGTTAAGTGTTTAGAAGTCGCTGAGACAAATCCTGGTCTGGCCGTGCAGTTTTGCTCTACTATTGCAGTGGTGCTATGGGTTGTCTTGGGGTATAAAAATGTAGAAAAGGAGGGAGGAATGTAGTGGAACCAGACTGGGTCATTCTCCATGCAGCGACCAGGTATCTCAATTGGTTAGATCATTCATCAAGAGTTAAGAGGTCCTGGGTTCAAATTCCTGTCTGGCAGTGTAACAGTGGTATATAAATGATGTTATCTTTGAGGGGGGGGGGGGGGGGGGGGCAGAAACATTGAAAAAAGAGGAAAGAATGTAGCAGAATTGGACTGGGTCGATCCCAATGACCCAGGTAGCTCAATTGGTTAGATCATCCATCAAGAGTTCGGAGGTTCTGGGTTCGAACTCCAGTCTGGCAGTACATTTTCCTCTCCTGTTACACTAGTGTACTGGTTACTTGGATTTGTAAACAGGAGTGACTCTTTGGACATTTTCATTTCATCAACAAATTTAAATGTACCAGCAACTTTAATATATTGTGTTGTTTTATTACAGGAGCACTTTAATTACTACACAGAAGATGATAGTCTAGGTCCTATGATATTGTCTATGAAGGAAGAATATAACTCGGAACAAGAATATGTCCGGGCAATAATCAGGTAATATTGTAAATTCTTAATTCATTGTCATTGTGCTTGTGGTCTGGTCACATTTGGTCACACCGTCAGACTATCGCTGATTACTTGGTGTCAAACGTTCATTTGATACCTTTTGTAGTAAATAACAATTGCTCAAAATTCTCCTGAACTTGAAATTGGAAGTAAATCTAAACATAAATGTGTTTGAAATTGAATTAGAATTCATTAGAACATGAACTTCTATTGGCAGTAAGATTTAAGTTCACCTGAATATGAGCTTCCCCGGTACCTTTGGAGCTTTATGTTTAGTCAAACTTTGATGATTCAAACTTTGCGGGATTATGTAAAAAAATGAAGCATCAAGACTTTGACTAAGGAAAGTTGAGCTTCTTTGAGATCCAGTATACACGGTATAGGACTGACTGTGATTGTTAAGGGACGAAAAACAAACAGAAAAATTCATTTGAAATATATAAATATTGGATTTAATGTAATAAAAAAAATATGTTTTGTTAATTCGGACACTGTAGTATACAAATTTAGATGTTAAATTGATCCCAGGGCATTTTAATGTCCTCGTACAGGTACATGTAACTGTTTTAGTTCAATTTATTAGTTGTAATTTGCAATGTTGGCCTAATGTTTGGAAAATGATTGTAGTTTGAAACAGCGAGAAATTCATCTCATAATGGTTTGGTTCATAAATGGAATATCGGTAGTGTTTCTTTGAAATTCGATTTATGGGAGTTTTATGTATAATGAGAACAAACCAGAACTTAAACATACCGGTACCTCTGTCTCTCTCAAGTGAAAAGTCAAAAATGTATTTCCATTAGTTTAAAACTGTGTAGGGAATGCAGAAACAAGGATCGGCAAAATCATACCCACTTCATTTTATTTCCGTGTTATAGAAATACATTTAGGTAATTCCTATGAGCTCCAAACCAATTCAGTCATGATGTGCAAGTCGGAAAGCTCTCTTACTAAGAAATAGGAATTATAATTCAGTATAAGTTCATTCAATTAATAATCCTCATAAAAAAAATCTTGCTGTACAAATCAATCATGCCTGTACTGAACTCAGAACCAATAATAATGTTAAGACAAAATGTCTATATGTATAAAAGATTAAACCACATGCCATTGGCAAAACAGTCCCGCTAATAAAATTGTTCTTGAAGGTACAACATTACCAAAATGAAATATTATTTGTTCTGTTTGTGTACAACTCATAAAGGAATCTTGCATGAGAGATGTAACGTTTGACAGTGGAAACCTTCATCTTTTACTTTGATGATTTTTATTACATTTTAGTTACTGATTTTGGTTTTTATTGATTTTCAGAACACGATATGCTACCCAACATAAATTGATACCTGTAGAGCAGTTGGATTCCATACCAAACCCAATCAAAGTAGCGAAGGTAGGTAACTCTCCACTGACCCCAATCAAAGTAACTAAGTTATTTGTGGTAAATAACACTTCTTAATCTGCTGAAGTGATCCCAATATCCTTGTCATCATATTTTTCATCAAAGGAGTACTACTTCATCAGACTTTTGTGACTGTTTTGTTAGGGTGGAAAAATAATGTTTAATATAAGTAATGATAGATAATGGATGATGATTAAACATAGAAGGAAAACTTAATAACATTTTACCTATATGCTGTATCACTCATATCAGCAATAATGGAGGAGTGTGTACTTAAGCTTGTAACTTGGCCTTAGCCTGCATGTGCGGGGGAGGGGGGGGGGGCAGTTTTCTGGCTTACTACAGATTGTTTTTAGATATCATGCGATGGCTAACTGACCTTCTCTGACCCTGTCAAGCTTAAAAATCTAAACCTTATTGGGGGCTTAGCAAACCAGCCCCCTTTTCCAACCCTACCTCGGGCTTCACCCCTAACCAGCCCCCTACTCCAACCCTACCTCGGGCTTCTTCACCCCTAACCAGCCCCCTACTCCAACCCTAACTCGGGCTTCACCCCTGGACACCAGTTATCAGTTTGCTTTAACTCCAGTACATCAGTCTTAAATGTAACCTCACTCATTATTAGGTCGTACCTTTTACAAAAAACATGAATTTGCCGTGAACTGGTATACAGTTACAGAATGGGTAATTTGGGAAATAGCAAATTTATGGTCGGCGTCTGTTTTCACTGTTGTCATTCGGTTCTAAAAATGTAAAGTTCCTCCGCATAATGGAGAACACCCTGTCTACCAAATGTTTTCATTGGTTAAAATTTTATAACTCCACCTATAAATATTCATTAGGGAGTAGTCCTCTTTCTTCAAGGGAGTAGTCCAATTTTTTGGGAGGGAGTAGACCTCAGATGGAGAGATTTAAGCGATTTTAGGAAAGAGATTTTGTCGTATTGTTTTTATAGAGGGAAAACTCAGTAGAGGTATAATTACATCATGTATGAGTCACTGAAGTGATGCTCTCCTATTTTTCAGTGTGTAAATGATGAGATCTCAGTCGACAAATTCCACCCGGTACTGACGACAAAAGGTTCGGAGATGATTGTCCAGTACGACGAACATCACCTTACCAACGCCTACAAATTTGGTATCATCTACCAGAAGTTCGGCCAGGTAATTATGAGCCCTATATGAATGTTTTGTCTAGGTGAATATTCCTTGGTTACCTGTGATTTGGGTAAGGCGAAACAAGTGCAAAACAAAAAACAGTTTCCTGTCCAGGTAAACTTGATTCCTAAAATAAAGTAGATTATCTTTAATTTTGCCAGGTAAGAATTAATTCTGAATGTTATGTAATTTGGGCAAGTAAATGTACAATACAGCTACTACAATTATTTAAGAAATTTGTTAGATTCATGGAATATTTCTTTTCAAAAGCTATGAAACAAAACTTACTGTGAAACACTGTAGGTGAAACAACTTACCTGGAGAGCTACAGGTAGAATATTGTCAATCAGATTACTTATATTTAAGATACGATTTTCATAAAAGTGACTTTTTGGTGGTCATAATCCAGCAGGTTAACAGCTTGGAAATGTGTCGAATCTTAATCAGGTTTCTAGCTTTGGGTCCCAGCATACATAAATTAGAACCTCATTTTATAGTGTCACCATGCAACAAAAGTTACTTGGATGAAAATAATTTGTTTTTCTGTAAAATTTGGCTTTAAAGACGACAGAGGAGGCGTTGTTTGGGAATGTTTCCCACAGCAAGGCAATGGAGGAGTTTCTCAGTGTGATAGGCGACAGAGTGGCCCTGAAGAATTTCAAAGGGTGAGTAAAATGTGAAAAGGGGCGTAACTCTCACACAATTCTAGACTAAAGATTTATATTGAACATGATATGATGTGTTTCTTGTTTGCACTGGTAAATATTGAGATATTGTAGGGCACAATTATTCTTTAATTCAAATATTTAGCTATATAATTGATAGATATTTTTCTTGGATGGAAACGTCTGCAAAGTTGAAAATACTGTTGAAGAATTTTTGGATTTGGTTGGGGTTTTTTCAGCAAAATTAATGAAGTAAATTTTCACATTAAAATTGATTAACAATTGAAATATGTCATAAAAATATATTCATATACTTTAATAAGAGATGTTATATGGATATGTTTTTATTCAAGTTCACAAGAATAAAATTTCTTGAAATATAAGTTGTCAAAGTTTTTTAAAGAAATCAATAGATTTGTAATATTTTGTTTATGTGTGTTTAGGTTTCGTGGAGGGTTAGACACACATCACAGTCAGACAGGAGAGACATCCGTGTACACACATTTAGAAGACAAGGAGATCATGTTCCACGTGTCGACACTTCTCCCCTTCACGGAGGCCGACCCACAGCAGCTACAGCGCAAACGTCACATTGGCAACGACATCGTCGCCATTATCTTCCAGGAAGAAAACACACCATTTGTGCCAAACATCATCGCCTCACATTTCTTACACTCGTATATTGTGATACAACCCATTAAAGACCCATTGACCCAACATACACGTTACAAGGTACGTACTTCTCCTCCGTAGCCTCCAAACACTCTCTCTTGTTACAAGGTAGATAACTCTCTAGCTGGAGTTGTTTATTTACCTGACCAATGGATTTAACACCTGTGTTTATTTGATTACAGGTGTCTGTTACAGCAAGGGATGATGTGCCGGAGTTTGGACCTAAACTGCCAAAGGATGGAATGTTTGAAAAGGTGAGATTCCCATTTGTTCCTCTCCCTCCCCCCTTCTCTCCAACCACCGACATCCAACAATCTAGGTTTCTTATAAGAGATTGTACAAAGTCACTCTTTACAGTAACACCTCGATATACTGCCCCTCGTTTCATTGCCTTCTCCTTTACCACAAACCTATTTCAATGTCCCTTTATCTCATTTTCATAAGAATTCCTTTATATATTTCTCTCAATTTATCACCAAACCCCTTTTTAACGCCACATTTTCTCTAGACAAATGATGGCAGTATTACAAGGTTTTATTGTATTTAGAAAACCTTATGTTGACATGCCCTTGTACTAAATTTAAAAAAAAAAAACTAAAAAAACAGGAAGTCAAAGATTCCTGTTTGGATTAATGGATAAACAGCACTTGTATGTGCTGAGTTTAAATTGTATTGAAGAAAAATATAGCAAAACAACAAATATTTTCTTGGTTTTTAAGAATTCTGTAAATGTTTTCCAGGGACCAAAGTTTAGAGACTTCCTGCTGACAAAGCTTGTTAATGCTGAAATGGCATGCTACAAAGGTGAAAAGTTTGCCAAATTAGAGGTAAGATATCTTGGAGATAACATTTTTATTTTATTCTTTGTGTTTGTGATTATTCATACAATTAAATGCAGGATTTTTAACAGCATCAAACTTGAGTAAGTTTAGGGCATGAAGGTTTTAGGTGTTTTGACCGGACATTTTCTCAAGGGCTTATGTCAGGCTTGCCAACCCTCCCTTTTTTGGAGGGAGACTCCCAATTTTGGGCCCTTAAATTCAGTATTTCAAACCAGTGAAGTTGCTAAACTATTCCTATATTTGAAGATCTATTGATTTCATCGAAAAAATAACTCAAATTATGTCATTCTAAAGGGTTACTTTGACCTTAAAAAAAAGTATATGTACACAGTATATATTATTTATGTTTTTACGCAGAATCTCCCCCAATGGAAATTTCAAAAGGTCAGCAATTAAAGTTATGTTTGGAAAATATTTGAAATTATTTGACCATCCTGTTTTATAATATCAGGAGTAATTATGAGATTTAATAATTTGTCACCTGAAAGTATTTCATTTTTTTGGCATTCATCATTGCAGGAGCGTACGAGAGCAGCGTTACTTGAATGCCTTCACCAGGAACTGCAACGCAAACACATAGAAGTGTTCGGCATGCTCCCAGTACTCAGCTGTAAAACTGAGAGTAAAACATTCATCGAGTCGTTCAAACGTGTGTTAAGTACCAAAGGTAGAAACCAGTCAGACATCAACCTCCCGTTGTCAGCGAGACGGAATGGCACCTTCCTACCTACCGTCGGTGAGGATGATAAACCGTCCAGTGTGAGTAAACACAGTAGCGAAATGGTCACCTTTAAGTGTTGTGACAAGGTCAGTCCACATCATTCCCACCATGCTCAAACTTCTAATGGACCCACCATGTTAATAATGGATCCACCATGTTAAAACTTCTAATGGTCCCACCATGTTAAAACTTCTAATGGTCCCACCATGTTAAAACTTCTAATGGACCAAACATGTTAAAAACTTCTAATGGACCACCATATTAAAACTTCTCATGGACCCACCATATTAAAACTTTTTCATGAAATAAATTTCACAACTTATCCTACTGATAACCTGTTAATGGCCAAAGTATTTATATATAAAGAAGCAATGTTTTAAACTTAATGTTTGTTATTCCAGCCTAAAAAATCACCATCACCCAACAAGAAACTGAGTCGACAATTTTCATCAAGTATTGAGCGGAAACACAAAGAAAAATTGTAAGTTATTTTTGTAGATTCATTACATCAAGTTTATTAGCTTTTAATGTTTAAAGTAAATAAATATTGATGATGATGTATGCATGATGAAGAAATGACATTGACTATAAAATAATATCAAATTTGTGCTCAATTTATATATGTTATCTTATTTTTCTGCTATCAAATAAAAAAATTGTGAACTTAAATGTGTGTGTTTTACAGAGTACAGAGAATAGACAGCCAAAGTACACAGTCCTCTTACAAAACGTGTAGTGCCCCCTCCAGTCCTCAATCTAGTCCCAGTAGTACAGCGTCTGCTCCAAGGTAAGTCTCTTACTGTCCATGTCCCAGTAGTACAGCGTCTGCTCCAAGGTAAGTCTCTTACTTTCCATGTCCCAGAAGTTCAGTGTTATAAGTACATCATTTAGGTACCGTACGTCATCTGTTTTGCAGCTATAGATCATACAAAGATGTGTTGTGGAGCTTCAGTATATTCCCTCCAACCTTATTTGATATGTAATCATTTGTCTTAAAATTAATTAGGGCCAGAATACCCATCATGCAATTTAATTCAGTAGCTAAAGTGTTCACACCCCTGTCTGAAGTTCAACACGAATGTTTCGCTGCCTACTGAACTTCAAAGTAAAATAAACATGACAAAACCCCAAAACATTTCTATATTACAGAATCAGCTATGGTTTGCAATTATCACCATCCAACTCTGAAAGTTCCTTCAACAGTATAGAGGAGTTTAGTACTACACCACAAATGTGTAACCCCGAGGACTCGGACACTGGCATGGTAGGTCACCAGGGGGCGCCACCGACTACCCACAATGCACTTGTCCGGGTAGGACATCTTTTAGTTGTGTCACAGTTGGGTCAAGGTTGCTAAGCATTTCATTTTTTTTTAAAAGGGGTTCACTTTTAGCATTTTGTAATGTTTTGAAAAAAAAATTATGTACGCACTCTAAAAAGTTCTTCTGACACTTCACACAGGATATTGAGATACACCAGCATACCTTGCACTGAGCGCTACAACTCTGCATGTGGGTTTTTTTGCATGTACAAACACTTACATGTTTAGGAATAAAAATCACATAAAATAACTTTGTAAATGTTGTATGTAATTCCATCATTCCATTTCTCTGATTTCTTACAAAAAAAGAAAAGGCTCGGGAAAACTGATTTTTTTCTCTCATGAATATGCATGAAAAATGACAAATACATATTAAGCTTTTCCCTTCATATTGATTCTTTTTAGGTATACAGTAAAAACTTTGTTATACCCAAGTGTTCAAACACCAACTGATCTTATACTTTGAAAAAAATACAATTTACTTCAGAATAAGATTTTTTCAAAATTGTTATTTAATGTATCAAATTGTTGAGTGTGCAAAACATACAGCTGATTACCTGGTCAGTCGGCAGTCACATGTAACAATACAATGTACACACGTCAGTAACATTCCTGTCATCGGGATATACCTGTACTCGACTCAAATTGGCGGTATTAAACAAGGTCAAAATAGTGTGATTTTAACCATTTATTTTGGGAATATGATGACAGATGGGGGTATGCAGGTTTGGCATTACAACAGGTGCATTAACATTGGGGAAATCTGTTCTGAGTAAATTAATGGTGGTATGTGGGTTTGGCGGTTTAATGGGTGGCATTACAAGGGGGTTTTACTGTATATAAATGAAGTAACCTTGACTCAACTACTCTTTTAAGTTGCTGATCTTATTTTAATGACTGTCTAAGCTAATGTGAAAGATACAGTTCCAGGGCACAATCAGCTTCTGTCTGCATGGATAATAAAAAATATATTCATCAGCAAAATGTAAAGATAGGAAACCAAATAATAAATATTGTTGTTAAAAAGAGTTTTACTAAAATTAATTTCATTTACAGGAGAGCATGTCATCTGCAGGGACACCCAATAATTACACAAAACCTTCCATGTCTAACAGTTTCCATGACGATGGATGTGTTTTTATCACAGATTGTGATCAAGGTGAGAAATAGGTTTAACCTGAATATACAAAACCTAAATGGTTTTTTCACATTGATTTAACATTTTTCAAACATTGTGATTAAACATTTTTCAAACATTGATTTGAATATAGTATTTTCCATTTTTAATCCTGATTATGTAAAAACATGATCTTGTTTATTTTAAATACGTACTATGAAGCTCCTTTAAATTTTAACTTTATTTAGATAAAAGTAGATTCACATTGATAATACCTCTAACACCTCTTCTGTTGTAGGATGTGATACCACCCGACAGCAGCTAGAATTCCTTAAAACAGAAGTACAAAAGTTAAAAAATGAGAAAACGGATTTAATTCGCCAAAACAAGGTAAATATTAGCATTTATTTTTGGCCAAACGTGTACAGTAACCATTTATATATCTATGCTCACTATCAGTAGTTTGTTTTAGTTTTTTTTAACAGTTTCACATTTCCAGTGCGCTTTTCTGTATTTTCTCATTGAGAAGCCCAAAGAGAGCTATTGCTTAAAGAAACAAGTTTACTCTCAAGCTTGACCCTGGGTACAGGAAGGGCTAGCTTTGATCCACATTTGATCATCCTCAGTGAAATTTAAGCAATTAACTTGATATCAAACTTAGTTTTATCATATATATAAAACTCATTAGTCTGTGAAATCATTTGATTTTTCAGTTTTTTTATTTTTTTTAGTTATTCCCTTTGCTTACAATTGAGCCCAAACCTTATAGATGATTATGATGATTCTCATACATTTACAATGTGTACATTCGTTAATTAGGGCATTAATTTTCATTTTGTCTTTGTAGACTGGCCAGAAGGAGATAAATGGATTAAGACAAGAGGTTCATAGACTCAGATTATCTACCATAGAAATCAGTGCTGAAGCTACGGTGTGAAAACACAGTGTTGACTTAATAGGGATTTCTATTGTTATCTTAAGTACGGGTTAAACAGAAGAGGATTTCATTGGTTATCCGAACACTTTCTTCTGTTTATTTGAATGTTTCAACAAACATATTAGAGATTATCTTCAATTTTTTAAGAATTCAGGTGTCAGGAACGAATGTTGTGTGTTTTGGAGGAGAGATCACAAAGTCTAATGTTGGCACAAGTCAGTGGAACATTCTTCAAAAGATTGAAGAAAACCATGATCATGCCTTATGGAAGTACAATGAATTGAAATGAGCTGTTTGTCAGACACGTTAAGGCCACTTCCTGTTTCTAATGGATTTTGGGAAAGACGTTATCACAGGAATTTGTTTTGGGTCCTCGGATTCTTAAACTGCATTCACAGATTAAGAAATTACATTTTCTGGTACGATATACCGGCAAAATTGCTTGATCAGTGATGTGATCTGACAAATATCATATTATTGGTAACTACAGAGTTAACGTTAAAACCTCATGTTTTGTCTGATGAGATGTCGCCATCAAAGTGGGATTTTAACGATGGACTTAAAACACATTTATGTTCTGTAGAACGGTAAAAGATTGAACTTTTATCAAACAGTCAGTATGATACAATTCTAAACTGTGTCAACAAGAACTGTGGATTTTAAGCAGCCTTTGTCATGTATGTGAAGATGTGAGCGATTTTGGACCAAAGGAACTTTATAAAATGGCCATCATTTATCTCGATTCCATGTGGATATTGACTTGAATATTTTCACTATGAAATCATGTTTGATGTCATCGTCATCTTCATCTTTTTTCATCATCATTATCTTCATCATTATCTTTTTCCATCATCATCATCTTCATCTTCATCAGCATCTTTTCCATCGTCATCATCATCATTACTACATGTGCTTTTCAAGTGGTGGCGTTCAGACTTGATCATGTGAGCTTATCGAACCGTCAAAAAGATCATGTGATTTACTTTATTACCATTACATGGATACAGGACTTTAAATGGAACTGACTCCTGATTGGTTGCATTCCCCCTGCGTGTCTCATTTGAAGTGCTATATATAGATATCACTATAAATCATAAATATATACCTATTTTTTTTAACATTCTCAGAGTTGGATATACGACAGATTGCACTTTGTGAATGGCCTCAGTCGGATTGGTTGGAAGACAGTTGCTATAGAAACACATGCATTTCCTCAATTTAATGACATTCACCCTTTAAAGACACATTTGAGCTCTTCCAATTCAAAGGCTTGAATAGTTCATAAAGAAATTTCAGGGGTGAATGAGTTAAAGATGGAAAAGATGTGGCTCTAAATATTTGTCTTTGGAGAACATGAAGCTATTTTTGCATCAATACAGAATGTTTAACTTACTAATCTATATTGCTAATCCCATTTATCAAATCATTGCTTCAGACAATTCAGCTAATATTATTGCATGCATGCAAATACATGTTGGTTTACAAACAATTCTTGTGATAGAAATTCCTGGACTAATTACCATGAGATGAGTATGAAATGTTGTCCTCAACTGGTGTTCAGTGTAGGTATTTTTTTTTTGGAACCTGCATTTATATGATTTATTAGGTGAGCCTTTTTTTAACATTGAAAAGTGAAATTCAAGGAAATTAAATCTTGAAAATTTGACTAAAAAGCATATTTTAGTATTTTTTAACCAATTACCAAAGACACAGTTCCAGAAATTACTATTTCATTTTGAATCATTTGAAATTTTGCATTACAAATCCAATCAAGCAGGAAAAAGGTATTAAATTATGATATTTTAACAGAAATGATTATTTTTTGGATATTGATTTTGTGTTTTCTGTTTATATAAGTTCACCTGATATGAAAGTATATTCTATATTTGAATTTGGCATGAATCAACTTTATAGCTTGACCCTATAGCTATATGAATACTGTGTCTAAACCCCAGAATCTATGGAGACTGTGACTAAACCCCAGAAGCTATGGAGACTGTGACTAAACCCCAGTAGCTATGGAGACTGTGACTTAACCCCAGTAGCTATGGAGATTGTGACTAAACTACAGTAGCTATGGAGACAGACTAACCTACCATAGCTATGGTGACTGTGACTACACTCTGGTAGCTATGGAAACTGACACAACCCTAAGTAGTTATGCCCTTGTGACTTAACCCAAGTAGCTATTGATACTAGAACTAGATACTGCGACACAATTTGAGAAGCTATGGGTACTGTAACACTTCCCCAGTAACTATGGTTACTGACACAACTGTAAGTAGCTATGTCCCTGTGACTAAACCCCAGTAGCTATGGTTACTGACACAACTGTAAGTAGCTATGTCCCTGTGACTAAACCCCAGTAGCTATGGTTACTGACACAACCGTAAGTAGCTATGTCCCTGTGGCTAAACCCCTGTAGCTATAGTTACCGACACAACCTTAATTAGCTACGTCTCTGTGACTAAACCCCAGTAGCTATGGTTACTGACACAACCGTTAGTAGCTATGTCCCTGTGACTTAACCCCAGTATACGCTAGTAGCTATGGCTACAGTAAACACATACCTTGTTGCTATAGTAAAGTAAATTACTTGTCCCAGATGTGGCATCAGTGGTGCTATAAAATAGAGATTTATCATTTACAACCATGTGCAATATATTTGTATAAAAGTGTGAATGTTTCTTAAATGGAAATTTGTTCAATATCATATGTTTATTATATTATTGCATTCTAAATATTGATAAATATGCTCTGTTCAAATGTCAAAATAAAAACAAATCTAGTCTTATGGAAAAAATTACATTTTTGTTGTGTTGCTTGTTTATATCTACACATTTAATTGACTGATATAGAATACAAAAAAATGGGTAACAGATGAGACAGAACAGGGTAAGCCAAATTAGTAAAATCTGAAAATTCATTAAAATCTTTATTATTAATTTTGTATAATAGTACGTCACATCTTTTCAAAAGAAAATGTACAAGAGTTATGATATCTGATTTGTAGCTCTTTGTGGTGAAGTGCTCTAAACTTTGTTCAAATAAATTACCTTGACCCGATTTCAAAGTCATAGGGGTCAAATGTGTTTAAGAAAAACCAAGAGAATGCTAGATTCCTCTTGGAGCTTCTGAGAAATGATGATAACATTAAACTTCAACAGTGAAACTCAACAATGACCAGCTTGCAGCCATCTTGTTCTTATGATTGGTTACAATATTAAATATGCAGAAACCAAGCTACAAAAAATAATAGAAACAAATTTTAGTTCTGTCAAACTTCAATGTTGTAGCCATTTCGTTCTCTCTCTAAATTGAAAATACATAATCAAGAACCAAAACACCCTCATGTGAAATTTGAGAAAGACTGCACTAGAGTCTAGACCTTTCTGCAAAATAGCAACAACAAACTTAAGTTAAATAATCCAGGACGGCCACCTGCCAGCCATGTTGCTCTGATCAGTTGCAAAATGAAAAGTGTGCAGTCAAGAACCAAGGGGAACCCAAACACATAAAATTTGAGAAAAACACATCAACTATATCTTTAGAAATTGTAATTCCAAGAAAGCCACTTACAAAAGATAGGAGCACATCTTTGTCCATGTCATTATGTTGAAAGTCAAGGCTATTTAAGGTAGACAATCCTTCAATCTGATTGATGGTTTTCACTCCAAAACTTAAATCACAAAATTAATGAGGTACACATGTACAACCAAAGGCAGACACCTGTACTTCCCGTAGCCTTCCTATACCTTTAGACGGGTTCATGCTGATGTCAATTAGATGCAACACAAAGTTCAATAGACATCTGTGCCCCTCACTCTATTTTTGACACAAACAACAGGTCATTCGAGTCATTGTCGCCACCTTTACTATCTGTGCTCCAAAGTCTACGTCTTCTAGCGAGCACTAGTGGCAGTATTCCCTTTGATGCATTGGACAACACTTCGCTCCGATTGGTTAAAAGTTGGGAAGCTAATTTTATGAATAAAAGTTTCTTCCGGTTCCGGACACATATTACTTCCTTATTTCTTGTAATTTAAGACAAAACCTGAGAAAGGTTACTTTGAAAGTAAACTTGTCTTGTAGCTGCAAAAGAGTGAAAATCAATGTAAACCTATTTTGAGGGGTAGTATTTTATAACTTTACTACAATTTCCTCCTTATTCACAAACAAGTCTCCACCACCATACCCTTCATGTATACAACATTGAATTTAACTGGAGCAAGAAGTTGTATATGCTTAACATGTACTTCAGGAGGAATCTTTAAAGAATACTCCTATTTTTCCACAAACATCAGTGTTTTATACATCATCAATGAATTGGTTTCCATGTCCCAGAGATGCTTCATACCAAATTTTCTCAAAATTCCTGAAGCCTTCTCAATATGCAGACTTTTTAAATAACTTTATGTACATGTAAAGTCACTGTATTTTCTTTTGATCTCTACAACCACTGAATTGAGTGTTTGAGCGTCTTGATCTTCTCTTGGCCTTTACTAATTTACGTCTTAACTTAACCCCTGAAGACACATTTGGACCCTTCCAATTCAAAGGTTGGAATAGTGCATTATGAAATTTCAGGGTCGAATGAGTCAATGATAAAAACATGACTTTGATCTAATCCGAAACCAGGATATGCAGACGAGTTGTACAATATAATGCACACTAATCATGTCATATTTTACAATAATTTTCAAACGTATACCATTATCAGCGATGTACAATTCCACCTGCCGGACACCAGGGGCTCAGTAGATTATATGTCGGTGCTAGTGAAAAATGTCAGTATTTTCCATGAAAACATTGTGCAGATTAGTAGCATTTTGTAAAAACTGCCTCAAGGTCAGTATTTCAAATATGAAATTGTACATCCCTGATATTAAATGTAATAAAACATTTCAAAAGAAAGCACAACACCAACATTAACTCCAGCCCACTTCTTTACTTCATACAAGGAAACAACATGTGCACAATATACATTTAATGCACAACTTTCATAATTTTTTCTTCTGATTTACAAAGATGACGTTTCAATTTCCTACAAACTATTACACAAGAATACAACTTTCAATCTTGGCAACTATGCATATCATGTACTCTGTGGGGGGATACATTTATATCTATCAATGACTGGATAGACCAAATTTCTATAATTTAACCATTCAGCCACCATATATATGAAAGTTTGTAACCTCATGAGTTATACAAAGATGTGCAGCAAACTTACAATAAATTCTTAACCAATGGCAATACTGTTACTTGTAATTCGTTATGAAGATATTTTCGCATTAATTTTCAACGAAAAATTATCACAAAATTCAAACATTGTTCAGATCATCATTTAGACACAATTCAACAAGAAACCAAGTGGTTATTCATTTTGCATATCCAAAACCTCACAAATTATGTAAATAAGATTTTATTCATCCTGCAATAAGCCTAGGGGGTCACACATAATATCTTGACTCAAAGTAGGAAAACATCTTATTACAGGACAATGAAAAAGCATAATTTTGGCATTTCTATTGAGCTGCAACAGATATACATAGGTGGGCTTATCACCAGGCTTGGGCTTATTGCTTGATAAATAATGTGTTTACACAAATAAAGTGATTTTACTGTATTTGTTATTCCATATATACTTGTCTTTAATCATTCAAACTGTTTATGTCTTGGAATTTAAACCCACACATACAGAAGACCTAGTTACTACAATTCCTTTTTCTCCTCAAATAGATTTGTCCTGTATCCACCACGCCGAGCTTGTTGGATTATATTCTCCATAAAAGTGTTAGCATCAAACACCTCGCCTTTACTCCTAACGCTTTCTAAGTGTTGCTCACGTCTTGCCTCTCGTTTCTTCAACTTATATAATAATTCTTTTCTAATCTCTGATTCTCGCAATTTTCTCCACTTTCTCAACTTGTGCTTCTTTCTCATTCGTTTCCTGATCTTAAGGATATTTTTAGCTTGTTTTGCTACATCATTTGTATTTGAAGTTGGCATTTCAATTTGATCAGCTGAGGAAGAACTTGGCAAAATTATTTCTTTTTCTATGATAGATGTTAAATTTGGACAATCGTAACTAGTAGTGGTTGTGTTGGTAATGTCAAGAATGGCCACTTCTACCAGACGAAGTGATGGGCATTTATACTCGATGTCTAATCCCTGAGACACAGAATTCAAAGCACTCCTGGTACCCGAGTCAGATGCTGCATGTTCCTTTACGTCGAGAAATACTCCTGGTGGCAATCCTGGACCAGTTGGAGGATGAAAACCTGGAAATAAAATTCTCTATTAAAGCAAAACTTTCATCACACGGATAAAATATACCATTTTGTTTTCTTTTGAATTTTGAGACCATCAAATGAAGTGCTGCATTTTTGTAAGATCCATCACTGTGACTGAATCGTATTTTTATCAATATTTAGTGAACATAACTTTTGCAAACCTTTATTATAAAGTGAAACTAGACGGTATAGCATTTCTCAAATTTGATATTTTATAAACAGTATATATATGGAAGAAAAACTCATTTGCTGACAGAAGCATTATGAGACATGACTATTAGCTAAAACATTGATGAACAAGATTAGAAAAGTTTTGAAAACTTCAGCAGGTGCTCACAAAGAAATAACCCAAACTGATCTCTCTGACTTAGAGTGTAATGTGATATATATATACAACATGCTGTCTTGTCATAGTAAATATAATATTTCTCAGTCTTTAAGGTATGACAGAGAAATTTCAACCCAAGTGTTGATATTCTTAATAATCTAACTCAATTCCTGCTTGATGCTGAGGGTTAGACATTCAAAAATGTTGCCCCGAGGGTTTAGATTTCTCTAGAATACACTCACGGGAGGGGTTGATTCTTTTTTCTCAATAATTTGTCCTAAACAATGGTTATCAGCAGTTATAATCTTGTTTATTTCCTGTTTATATGTTCTCTCCTGTAGAAAGCTAGTTGTAATCTCAAAGTTTATTGTTCCTTCAAATGTGTTATGACGTCATGTAATTGTGCTGTCATAGACTATCGGGTGATTGGGACACCCTAGCCTCAAGTGTGATAGAGAAACCTAGAACAGGTAAAAGGGGAGACGATTCTAGAATTGGTTGGTAAAACATTCATCTGTGAAGTTTCTTCTGATCATGTGTCCTTGACCTTTAGTGTACAGCCTTGTGAGTGTATTCATGTACATCTAACAAGTCATAAACAGAGTAACATAAATACAGCAGCCTTTCGATGGCCTTGACCTACAGATCCTGAGGTGTTGTACAGATCTGTGTACATTGCTTGACACAGTCTTTATATCAAAATACATAGTTTCATGAAATAATGTTCAGTAGTTCAAAAGTTATAGTCCATGTACAAGCATTGCAGTAATTCAACATTTGACCTCTGCGGTGAACTTGTTCTTGGGGGAAGCCTGGTTACAGATGGTTCAAAAGTCATGGTCCAAACATGCATTACGATTATTTGAACTTTGACCCGCTGCTGTGATCTTGACCTTGGGGATACAAGTGATAATTGATTACAGGTGTACACACCAAACACACTAAAAGAGTTTAACTGCTAAGCCTACACATATTATACTGTGTTGATGAATTAAGCATAGAAGATCTCCCAAGCAAGTACAATCTATGGATATTGGACTTTGATAGCTCTACAGGAATTATTATACTTCTCAGGAAAGTATATTTTATTTGCAATTGGTATGACAATGAATGAACAATAAATGCCTATATTTGATGTGTGTTTTTTTTTTGTTTCTTTTTCAAAACAAATCTGATTAATATTGCCAAACCTCTTTATAACACCAACATTATGTTGGATTTATAATTAAGTATGTATACTACTGCATTTACATTTGTTGATAATATCAGCTGTGACAGATCAAAGGCAGACAGTAGTAATATGTAAGTATTAACATAATGTGTAACAGTATACCTGCTGTGTGGGTTGACATGGATGCTGCGTGTCCATGTTTACAGCTGGTTGCTATGGACACTCGTCTCAGTTTGCTACACAGCCTACCAACAGATATGATTGCTCTTGCGGCCATCTTGCTTGACACAGTTCTGTGAAAAATACAATAGTATTATTATACAATGACTATTTTATCATGTATATAGAAAATGTTACACAAAGATATGAAATTCTGCACAATCGCTACACATTGATGTATACCTATATTCACAGTCAAAAAATTATGACCGTAAGAGATATTTTCCCTTGTCCTATAATGCAAGACTTTCTTCTGTACCATATTGATCATCAATTTCTTCAACCAAATGAGCTTAAGTTTCCAAATCAGCAGAGTCTATAGAAATTAAAGCGCCTAGCACTTTTTTCTAAATATTAGATGATCTATGTTTTAATAATGTGCTAATATATATTCAAGTTCAACGTGTGCAAAGCACCATCTGTTACACAAATTTAAATATGAAAATATTTACTGTACATGTGTAGAACACAGCATTGTGTTTATAATAGAATAACTTCTGTTACACAAATTTACTTTCTCTATTTGCATATAATGATAGTTAGTGTTTTATTTCACATTTTATTCCAGATTTCCATCACTAATACACAAAACAGGCTTTATTTTCAGAAAAATTACTTTGCAAGGGGTCGATTATATCATCAATGGGATTTGCATTCTTACCGAAAATTGATCTAAACCCCCCCCCCCCCCCCAAAACGTGTAAAATTACTATGAGCACACTAGTTTAGGTCCAAATATAGCTGTAACCAACTCTGAGGTCCTTGTGTGTCTAACTGGGATATTAAGAAAATGTTCCGTAAAAGAACTGTTGGTTGACTGCTGCAAGTTTCAGTGTCTATCACTTGATCACCATGTAAAGTATTGATAAATGCGCGTTCCTGATGCATGTCATAGATTTGAAAATCAGAGGGTTGGCAGTAAGGTTACCGTGTTCTGTATAATTAAAGTAAATAAATACCAGATAGCGGATGTCATTGATTTCTTTACAAGTCATCTGCTCTGCATCAAGGGCGCAGCCATGTTTCCATTACTCTCTAAATTTCGGCAAAATATTTCATTCGTTTACATAAAGAGAAAAACAGATCTAAACTATCACAATGAGAATGTCTTTACTTAAATCACCTAACAGGTATACATATTTTAAAATAAGATTTCATTCGTTTATATTAAACAGATAGATATCGTGAGTTTGAGAGTAGTAAATATACTTCGGAAGGTTTCTATTTGTGATTGTAGAAAGACTATGAAAAGTCTAGAGAATTCCACAGTAACAGGTGCTCGTGATGCTGACGACTCCGGCTGAGGAAGAGTATAGTTCTGGCAAAAAAGGTTGACATTTTCACCTGACTCCTATACTTCACCATGAACCCTCCGAGTGTTTCTTTGAAGGTAAACACAAGATATGTTAGGACGTTTATGGATGCATTTAAAAGAACTTTTGCAAAGAAACAACCCGAAATGTGTGTGATGACTGTCACATTCGTGCAAAATAGACTTGTTATTGATTTTACCCGTATCATTCGTATGTTATATACAATGGATCAATAGTAACATTTAACGTTGATAGGTGTATGTAATGGTATTTCATACCGTAAGTATGCTGGTACATAATGTCAACTGCTGTCATCCCTAATTGCTATGGTAAATTTCATACGAAAGTTTACTAATTATATGATTTAATAGAATATTGATAGACGTGTTCACTCACATAAGTCTAGTAATGATGAAAAATATACAAATAACTACATTGATTGCATTTTTTTAAAAACAATTGTAAGACAACAAAACAAAAGTACTACACATGAAACAGGAGACAACAGATGTGTAACAGGAAAGAGCTGTAGTGGCATGTGCTTCCACCAGACAGATCAACACATGACCACTAGTATCCCAGTTCTACCAGTTGAGCTAAAGGGAAATCCTGACTAGCTTAAAGCTAGAAGGCAACCATGATAACCTTATACAATTAAAACCTGCCACACTACGTCCCCACTTGTTAAATGTGTTTGCCCCTTGAACCCCTACGTAACAACCCAGGATCTAACTGCCTATAGTGCCTGCCACCACATAGATTGCCAAGGTCACCATTTGTAACAGGAAAGAAAGTAGTGTGCTTCCATTGAGGACTGAACTAGTGACCCCAAGTATCCAAGTCTGCGCTCTACTAGTAGAGCAAATTAAAGGGGACTGTCCACTAGTGTGAAACTAGAAGGAAGCCGACTAATTCTATATACTATAAGCACCTGTCAAAAATACATGACAGCAAGACTGGGATTCAAATTCAAGCTCTAGATTGTTGCTGTTACAAGCAGAGCTACCTTAAGCTTTTCACCAGCAGTCACTTGGCCAAGCCCCGCTTCACACCTCTCATTTTCAAAGTATCCTGTGCAGATTTAGGGAAAGAATAGACTTGCTGTATATATATCATTGCATGTTGTAAGAGGTGGCTAACGTGGAACCCTCTGCAGACTCGGGGATTTTCCTGTGGCTTCTACTAATAGATAATAGAATCTTACCTTACCTTGAGGGTGTAACAGAGAATCTCCAACCCTCAGGGTGATTTTTCTGGTTGTCTAACCCTCGATAGAGCCTCGGGTTAGACAACCGAAAAACATCACCCCTCGGGTTGGAGATTTCTCTGTCACACCCTCAAGGTAGGGGATGAATATTTTTCTCCCATCCTATTATTTCAGTCACAGCCCCACCAACAATAACCCACCAAGTTTGTAAACAAAAAGACATGTGGGGTATGAATATCGTCATTCACTTTTGACGACGTCAAAGCTGATCTTTCCCGGCTAAAACAGGAGACACACCTGTGAAGGGTGGGAGAATTGAGAATCTTCAACATCAAAATGAAATTGTAATTTTGAGAGTCAATTAAACTGGACAGGAGTACTTATAGTAACTATATATATATATATATAGCAATATCCTTGTATGGCCTTTATATGATGGTAGATACACAAACAGTAAAACAGGGTTATGAAAAAGTGCCATTTCTTTACACAACAGATGATGTTTAATTTCCGATAAAAAAAGGGGGAAATAATAAATCAGCGGATTCGAGTTTCGGGTAAAACTATTGAAGGGTTTATTGTTGCAGTTTACTTTAATGTTAAAAAATCCCCTTGTATTGAAAAATAATCACTTTTCACCTGCAAGGAGCTAATTTATATTGGCCTTGATTAAACATCATATACATGTATATGGTACAATTGTGGTAGAATTTGTGAATTTATATATTATGCCCGCCTATATGTATACAAGATAAGTTCACATTATTTTTATATTTCAGGCAATTATCATCGTACACTTTGTCTTGGTGATATGGTAAGTTACTTCCTTCTGATTCACATAATGTGTCACGTTTAAAGTTTTGTGGTAATAATACTTTCTGGTTGTATTTAATATACCGGTAGTGCATATATAACCTCAATGTTTAAGCAATGTCATCATTTTATGGTGCTTTTTTTTAAATTCCAAAGTTGGATATTTCTTTTAAAATCCACTGTTGGAATGCTGAAGGAAGGTATTTCATGTTTTCTTATAAAAGATAATAGAGATGTACAGGCCAGCAGTGAGGATTCCCTGAATTTGGCTTAATGTCAAATTTATTTTTAACTCTGTTTAAAATGCTGACAGCCTTTAAATGTTTGATCAAGAATTTTATTGCGCTTAAGTCTTGTTGCCATGCATTTGTGACAAGTGTTAATTAATGACTATAGCTGTTAATAGGACGTAAAACACAAACAAACCAACTGAAGATTTGTTCTGGTCTTATAATGGTGATACAAGCAGAAATAAACCTCATTGTGGTGACACTATGTGACTTTTGTATTCAACCATCAGAGGACACACTCCTCATGTTGCAAAGACTTATAAACCCAAGCAAACAAAATGGATCATTGATATGATAATTCAGAGTTCCTACATTGTAATTATATTCTAATCATTCTACATTGTAGGGCGTCCATGATGGAGGGCTACCTGCCCCCAGCCTACTGGGCAATGAACCTGTTTATCTTGATGCTGGGAGTGTGGGGCATTGCCTGTCCGGAGTCAGCTGATGCTATTCTCATGGTATTAAATACATTTCCTTACTTATGGTTAATGTGGCTTATGATTTGCTCACCTGCCCCAACAGGAAGTGAACTTACGGTGTGGTCAGAGGGCTCAGGGTATACCTAGGAGCCAAACAATAGGAATTCGATAGGAATTCGATAGTAATTATGCAATATCTTAATGGCCAGCATATTAATTTCAGGCTACATGTAAATCATTAAAAAGTGTAAATACTAGGAGACTTTCATAACTTAATTTCTGCGTGTTCTCAGCTTGTATTATTTTGATATGCATATATAAATAAGTAGGTAAGTGATGGAGCATCAACACTAGTGCTGTGACAGTATACCGGTATATTGCATAGAGCTGTCACGATACACTTTACCCACAATTCGATACTTATCTCGATATTTGTTTCACTATTCGATTATTTCGATTCGATACACCTTTATTTTGAAATATAAACAAAATGTGATTTATAAGCCGTCGATACACGGAAACCTGCAGTGTTTCCCCACTTTTGATTTGAAGCTTGTCGGAGCATCACAAATCTTCATTTCATTACAGCAGTCGGCCATTTTGTTGGGGCCAAGTGAGATTATGGCTATGTCCGGCCTCAACTTTTTACTTTAAATAACTTCTTCTCAATAACAATGAGGCCCAGGCTGATGATATTTGGGCAGTAGCATGCTGGTATAAAGGGCTACCAAGTTGGTTCAAATGAATGACCTTGACCCACTTTCAAGGTCACAGGGGGAAAATGTCTTAAAATCTTCAAACAACTTCTTCTTGATAACCAAAAGGCCCAGGGTTCTGATATTGGGCCTGTAGCATGCTGGGATGAAGGGTTACCAAGTTGGTTCAAATGAATGACCTTGACCCACTTTCAAGGTCACTGGGGTCAGATGTCTAATAATCTTCATGCAACTTCTTCTCAATAGGTAGCAGAATACAGTAGAAATGGCCCAACTCTGATAAACAAGGCACATGTCGAGGAAATGTAAACACAGCGGATTTACCCTACACAACACATGTATATATATTTGTAAACTGCATTACATTTACAATACATATAAAGCACTGAGAAGTGTATAAACCTCTTTTTTCTATGTATGTCACTTGTGTGAAAACCATGGTTACCACATCAAAAATTACCAAAAAATGCTATTTTTAACCCAAAATTTGACCCCCGCAAGTAGTAATTTTTTTCCTAAGCTCTGTCTGAAATTAAAGATTACCTACCTGGTTGCAGAATTATCTGAGTCGCAGTAAAATTGTTAAACTTGATTTTTTGCAATTTTGCGTCGTGTGCTGTTGTCAAAATTTTACCTCCTGTAAAGCTAGCTTTTCATGTGTACGCACCCTTTCGTATTATGGCCAAAATTTTATTCTCGAACCAAAGAAATCTTCTTTCTTTTTTACAAATGTGAAGCTCACATAGCCCACTTCATCATGCTTATACCAATTTTAGTACAGTTTTATTTTTATATTTTTTTTTCATATCATTATACAGGGGTTAGCCATTTAACAAAAATATCACCCATGGCCACAACCCTCTACTGTACTCTACTACCATAACCAAAAGGCCCAGGGTACTGATATTAGGCCTGTAGCATGCTGGGATGAAGGGCTACCAAGTTGGTTCAAATGAATGACCTTGACCCACTTTTAAGGTCATCGGGGTCAGATGTCTAATAATCTTCAAACAACTTTTTCTCAATAACCAAAAGGCCCAGGGTACTGATATTGGGCCTGTAGCATGCTGGGATAAAGGGCTACCAAGTTTGTTCAAATGAATGACCTTGACCCACTTTCAAGGTCACAGGGGTCAAATGTCGTAAATTCTTTACACCACTTCTTCTCAATAACCAAAAGGTCTAGGGTACTGAAATTAAAACCTGTAGCATGCTGGGATGAAGGACTTCCAAGTTTGTTCAAATAAATGACCTTGACCCACTTTCAACCTTATGTCCTTGTTCGACATTCAAGGTCACAGGCGTCATATGTTTAAATCTTTTAATAGGTTCTTATGAATCAAACACTGATATTCTTTCTGTCTGTAGCTGTATTTTAGTCCACTTTTAAGATAACAAGTGTGAGATTAATACCAGTTGAGCGATGCAGGGTCATTGGGCCTCTTGTTATGAATACTTTGTGAAAATTGCATCCTCGCAGCCGATTGGTTGAGGGATTAGAGATCAGCCAATGAATTGAACGACGTCTCACAGACGTTTCAACTGAAGCGGTATACACTAATATTCAGATCGTGACGCATCAAAAATCCAGAAAAATATATTGTTCAATGAAACATTTCCATGGAAGTTAATGTTGTGCTCAAGTCCGCTAATCATAAAAAAGGTACATTAATTGTTGCAATGTATATACTCTGATGACATCACATAATAGAATTTCTTGATGATTTCTTTTCCAGTTCTTGATTTTGCACCTCATCAGTATCCTTCAAGACATCATCTTTATAGCCATACACCAGCCTCTGGCCTACGATGCCTTTGAAAGGCCCAACAGTAAAAGAGGTATGTACCGTACATGTATGAAATATCTGAAAGTAATTTAATCTGTAAATATTTTGTAACTGGCCAACATACAAAATTCAATACTTCTTATTTTTAAAGGTAAAAGTCTTGTTTCTGAACATGTCCTATAAGTGTTTTTACTACCCCCTGCAATGGTAAGTTAGGGATAGGACGGGTACCATATTATCCCTCTGTTGTCTGTCTTGTCCAGCAATCCATCTGTCTATAGACACATCCTCGCTACCTCTAAGTGCTGGATTGGTATGAAATTGTCCATTCTCATGTATCAGATAGATGTCAACCAAACAAAGCCAAATATTATACCTCTCATATGAACATATGCATGGGTAACCGATCATTGTTTTATCCTCTTTCTAAAGACCTGCAGCTCTTGATGTAATTACTGTCTGTCTGTGGACATACATTTGTCTGGACTACCAAAGTACTAGTTTTAATGGAACTTTGTATACATGGGCGGATCGGTCGAGTGGTTAATACTCCGGCCTTCCCCGCAGGTGTATATCTATGTACTGTATAGCACTTTAGAGTGGCTTATGTTATCTAGATAGGGCACTATATCAAATGCTGTATATTATTATTATAATTATACATAAACCTGTACATGTGTAAGAATTATGTTTTTTTCCATTGATATGAAGAGTTAGGTCCCTTGATATATATTGCATATTTAATATAGAAAAGCATAGTCCTTTCATGTAATGTCTAAAGTATTACGGTAGCTGTATTTCAATGAAACTTAACAACAGCACACAATGGTACGTGTGATAAGATACTTAGCACATGTAACGGATGAATTGATTCAAGAGTTGTAGCCCCTAATGTAACGAACGTATTGATTCAAGAGTTGTAGCCCCTGATGTAACGAACGTATTGATTCAAGAGTTGTAGCCCCTGATGTAACGAACGTATTGATTCAAGAGTTGTAGCCCCTAATGTAACGAACGTATTGATTCAAGAGTTGTAGCCCCTGATGTAACGAACGTATTGATTCAAGAGTTGTAGCCCCTGATGTAACGAACGTATTGATTCAAGAGTTGTAGCCCCTGATGTAATTATCTTCTGTGAATGCACATCTTACCACTACTTGATATTATATTGTAACAGAATGTACCTGTAATTATTTTTTTATTTTTTTACATATTCTTTGTGCATAATATATAATATATTATGTGATGTGTGATGTTACAAATTTGATTTTTGTTTTCAGTGTCAGAATTCCGGTTTTCCACAGGGTATCCTTTTTTGTGTCGTTTAACACAACATAAACCTAACATTGAATGGAAACTATTACATACATTGAAACTTGTCTGGTTGTGTATTGCCAAGAAAGATAAACTCAAATCAGTTGAATAAAATTGAAATGGAACATATCAAAGATAGCGTTTATGTAAGAAAAGTGGAAATAGTAGTAAAATACCACCAATTAAAATATCTGATGCACAATCCCTGCCCCCTCGCTCCCTCCAAAAACGGCCCTGAAAGAAACAAACATATGACGAACGCGAATGCCTACCTTTCAGATTTCTAACTGATCATAACTTCCTGTGTGAAAACAATTCCAATCATTGCCATGAGAACGGTTCACCAATCATTGCCATGAGAACGGTTCACCAATCATTGCCATGAGAACGGTTCAATTATCAAGTTTCACATTGTGACTACACACCTGGGAGTAGGAGTGTCACATTACGCTCTCTGCACTCCTGGAATATGTCATGGCAAAATAAAAGGTTCGCACCTAGCTGTTTGATTAGTTTCAAGAAAAACACCTGACCAATCACTAGGCTGATACCTGTCCTTTGAACATAATAGAAGAACCACACACCGCTTCAAAGCCAGTCAATTTACTGTTACGACACCGCAGGATTCTTTTGATGTACATCAAAGGATCAAAGTAGTCTTCTTGCATTATCCACAAGGTGGCGCAAACTGAGCCTTTGATTTTGTCATGACATATTCCAGGGGTGTACAGAGCGTAAGTGAATGTAACCCCTGGAGTATCGAGGATGCGCTTCCCCTCACTGATGATACTTAGTAGGTGTTAAACATAATTGTTCCTAAAGACAGATTTACTGGTATGTAATCTGATGACTTGAATTTAGTAAATTTTATGGTAGTCCTATATTTGATCAGTTTACACAACAAAAAGAACACATATTTTAACACATGTAAACATTCCCTTGCATGTCTCTCTGAAATTTTTAGTCACATGACCTTAACTGACCTTCAGGATGAGCATTGTGAACCTGATCGTGAAGCCTTTTACATCCTTCCTGCTGTACCGTATTTTCAAGGACAGGGGTGGTGAATACGGCACCATCAACATACCAGGATTCCCCAACTTTGGTAAGTCTGTTTGGTTGTTTTCTAAGACAAAAACATTTATCTGTTAACTTGACAATAAAATGTGTCCGTAAGCAACATCACAATCCTTAATTTAAGATTTTTGATCTGTACCTTTTAGAGCATAAGCTTATCTTATCTTACTTAGTTAGATGAGCAATTCTTGCCAATAAACATGAAACATCAAAATGCCTATTTCCGCAACAGGTTTAGAATGAATAAACTGTAAAATTTGATTTAAGGTTAAATGCCACCTTACTCATTATTTCTGGTTTTTAGGTCACCTGAGCGATTTAGCTTAAGTGACCTATTGCTATCGGTCATCGTCCATCGTACTTCGTCCGTTAACAATTTACATTTTCAGCTTAAGCTGAAATACTGTCAAAGGATTTTATTGATACGTCATGGGAATGTTATTTTTCGGGTCGATCAGAAATCCAATATGGCCGTGAAGGTCGCCATTTTGAAAACACTATTTCAAACTTGAAGTAAAGTTCTACTGGGCCGATTAAATTGAAACTTGGTAGGAATGATCAACTCATGGTCCTGACAAAGTGTTGTTATTTTTCGGGTCAATCAGAAATCCAATATGGCCGCCATTTTGAAAAACTATTTCAAACTAAAAGTCAATTAAGTTCTACTTGGCCGATTTAACTGAAACTTGGTAGGAATGATCAACTCATGATCCTGACAAAGTGTTGTTATTTTTTGGGTTGATCAGATATCCAATATGGTCGCCACAGCCGCCATTTTAAATAACTATTTTAAACTTAAAGTCAAGTTCTACTGGGCCGATTTAACTAAAACTTGGTAGGAATGTTTTATTTCAGGTCCATCAAAGCTGCCATTTTGGAAATAAAACTTAAAATCAAGTTCTTTTAGGCCGAATTAACTGAAACTCGGTCTTTGAATGATCAACTCACTGTCCTGACAAATTTCACTTAAAGTTAAACTTAACTCTTTTTTACACAAATTTTGGTAGGGATGATTGACATCATTATCTCCACTTCATATTTCAACAACAAAAATTAATACTGTAGGACTCAAGTGACTGTTAAGGCCCATGGGCCTCTTGTTAATAGTTCAGAATTATCAGAGTTAATGATTCATCTATTGTATCTATAGTAAATCAATCAATTTCAAATTAACATTCATATACATATATTTCAAAGCTTTTGAGCCTGGAACTCAGTAATACATCTATCAATGACAAATAAATGCTAGTATGGACTTTTCGTTACTTAATACATTAAGACCCTTTCTTTCCCCCTGATCAAGTTTGTCCTTTGGTAGTTTAGCTTTTTTATAACCTCAATCACCTCTGACTTTGTTTGGTCTGCCTCTGGCTGTGGGAGCTTTGGAACAACAATTTCTATGACACCTACAATCTCTTCCCCCAGCAAGTGTTGGGGTGTGAGGGCATAATTGAGACCCTCAATGATCACATATATATACTTTGGTCTGGTCATCAGTCAAATTACTTGCTGATAATTATCATCCATTTCTTGAGCTGAGTGCTAGATAGATCTAAGTTATCTTTCTTTTTTTCTTCAATGTGTTATCAATCTTTTTCCGTTGTCTTTTTTAACATCCAATAAAGGGCTGAATTTGTTAAATGTTTACCTGTCCCTCGGACTGCCTGTAGTATTACGGTGCTATTTGGCGAAATGTCTCGATATTTTCTGTCAGCTGAATTTACCGACTCTGCACATTGTGGCTTAATAAAATATTTTCAGCCGTTTAGAGTCAAGACAGTCATTCACACTCTTTGCTTGACAAAGGAAACGGACGTTTTCGAAAGCTCGTAATATAAGTTTTCAATTACTGTTTGTGAACAAAACAAACTTAGCATTTATTTGTCATTTATTGATGTGTTTCCGAGTTGCCCTGGTTGTTAAACATGGTTCTGTGGTATTGGTTTCCTGTGTCCATGGACCTATAAATAGGTCTATAACCGAAAAATCCCAAATATAATGAGGCATTGATGTTGACCTATTTGCAGGCCAGTCACCAACGACAGGAGGCCAGTACGAGAACATCGATCAACCAGTCCCAACCAACCAGGTGGACTCCCCAGATGACCACAACCCATACAGTGACAAGTCTCCTGTCCACCCTTAGAGATGAGGGGGTCAAAGCTATGATCGTTACTGTGATGATGTGAAGGGAGATAACTCTTTAATCTGTTCTGCATATCACCCGAGAGAGTTAGAGAATGGTACAGGTTTACATATGTAGTCACATCTTGTGTTTTTAAGAAGATTTTTTTTTCAATGAGTGTTTTTCTTCCGAAAAAATGTATGGACATTTTTGGTACAGTAATTGGTGCCAGTATGTTACCCCCTTGTAAAAGCTATTTTTATCTCTGTGATGATAAGATAAATTATTGGTTTTTATCAGAGTAATGTCCAGATTTTCTTGTATAATACTGTGTAAAACTCCCCTTGGATAATCCTGTTCTTTGGCTAGGTGCCCCTAGACATTAAACTTAGATAATCAGAAATGTTTACGGTCTAAATAATTTATTTTCCAATGTACTGGGTAGATTTTGTTAGCGAATACTTGAAATCATAAATAATTTTCAATATTGATAGTAATTACTTGTATCTATGAAACAAAGATTTGCCAAAGATTTAAATTTGTGAATTTGTCTCCTTGCAAATAAACTCAAAATTGATCTCGCAGAAAAACAAAGTAATTAATTATGATTAAAAAAAGTAGTTTATGCTTTGACATTATCAGTGACTACTGACCATTGTCTTTAGTCCGTAAAATATTTGATTGCAACAAATATTGATGTGTTGGAATAGAAAGAACAAATTCTGATGAATTTTTGTTTACAATAGTACAGATCAATATCATGAAGTTGAGTTTTACAGAATCATTATTAATTGAACTTTTTTATTACTTTTTATGTGAGGTTGGATAGGTTGAAGTGGAAATAATTCACCTGTTAATGTATATGCTGAAAATAAGACCAGGTAATCTTACACCAAGTCAACATATTTACACAATGGCAGGATTCATGAGGTTTGAATAATTTTATCCCATGTCATTTATTTTATAATTATACCCATTCATATATCATAATTTTTATCTTTACATGATTTTAACATTCCATTTTTTTCTGCTGATTTCTTCAATGTTATTTATATGCATATACAGGTAGCATTTTACATACTGGTAATGTTATTTTTACATACATATATGGCTGAAGATCGTTGCTTTACATTTCAAGCAAAATCTTAAATGACCGTATGGCATGAAAAAGACTGGGACGATGAAGTAACTTTATGATACATTTTCCTCTCCACAAATCAGTTATATGGTGTTTAAACATTGATGTATTTGTCATCCGCCATTGACAGTATGGTTCAATTTCATTGATAACCTTCAGAATTTTACATTTGAGAGATTAATATATATCATATACGTTTTTACTGAAATCAATAGATCCCTAGAGCTTTAAGCTTGTGATTAATTAATTGTGCAATATTATTACAGGGTTATGGATCCACTTGCCCAATACTTGAGACAACCAATTTTCAGAGTTTTGCTCCAATTTCACTAAAGGTTTTTTCAGTGTATTTTAATGGGACAAGTAGACATTTTTGGGCAAGTGTATTTTTAATGCCGTTCTTTGCTTTGAAGATTTATTACAACAATGTATTTGGGACTGTGTATGAGATGGAAAGAAAGAGAGACGTGTTTCTGTAAGGTATATATAATACACCACACTTTATGCACAGTGACAGGTACACTAGCCTTTTCTGTCAATACACCCATAATATAAACAAGGTTGCTAACTCCGTCCACCTAGTAAAATGACCTGCGTGGAGTACTCGAAAGAGGGCATTGCAGTATTCACAGATAACATGCCATTTTGTCATAACTGTTCATAGTATAACGCCGGGAGCAGTCTAGATCGACCGGAAAATATCTTTAATTTGATGTATGATTTACCATATCTCATGCAGTAAATTTTCGATAGACCCTATGAAACATCGAACAACGGTCGAATGTCAGCTGGTCAGAAAAAGTATTTTCCTGTCAATCTAGACTGTTCCCAGCACGATACTATGAACGGTTATGACAAAATGGCATGTTTTCTATAACGGTTATTTTACTAGGGGGACGGAGCTAGCTACCTTGATTATATGAGGGGGGGTGTAGTGATAGACAAGACTAGTACCTGTGCTTTATGTTGAAAAGTGTATGAAACATTTGCTAGTATTTTAAATTAATCATCCATCAGTACATTTCCAGACAAATAGCCTCCCACCATCCTCATACCAATCATTCGAGTCTTAAACTTAGAACAACACTTTCATTAAACATTCCACAATGAGTTATTAAAACAGGAACTATTTTGATCTTTTAATTTATATAATTATTACATTTTATGCCCTTGTTATATATTTTTAACCAATGTTAATTACTGTTTGCAAATATACTGTGACTATATGTACTTTGTAAATATAGAAATGAATGTATTTTGTCTGGTTGTAATTTGTTAAAAGTTTGTTAGAAGAAACATTCCTAATTTGCAATTTTCTCTCTTTGTAAATTGAAGAGAAAAACAAATGTTGTGAAATCCCTTATTTTTGTTGTTGATTTCGTGGAAAATTTTCATCCACAAATTCATAGGTCCACAAATTAAATACAAGTATGATGAAATGCAATATTCCATTTGAGTGTGTACTCATAATCGACGAATTCATGTACCCACGAAATGGTGGGATTTTTTTTCCGGAAAACCACGAAATTTGGGCCCCACCAAAAATATCGGATTTCACAGTATCTCATGCTATGTTAACAATTTATAATGAACCGAAACAACTGGGGACGTCAACTCCAGGTAAGAGGTAGTTCATTACAGTGTATTTGAAAAAACATCTTGTGATTTATGGATGATGATGTGCTAACCACATGTTTGATTTTACAATATTTGTTTTCATTAGCAAATTGAACGAGGTTTGAGAGCTGTTTACATGTTATTGGTATGACAGTTTATCTTTGCAAAGGTGATAATTTATCCCTATCTGCATTTATTTAATATTTTAACAATCTTTTCTGACTTTGATGTTTTTGAAGAACCAATACTTGTAGTGAAGGTTTACAAAATAACAAAGTGAGCGGGGCTCACAGAATTGCACCCAACTGATCAGCTTCTGACCTAAAAGGTAATGTGTATGTGAAATTTAATTCAGCGCTGGTCTTCTTGGCCACATAGCATGTGTGACACAGGACGATTCCGTCGGGTAATATAATACACACACCTAAAGAAGTACCTAAGCTTCAGCAGTTCAGTCCATGCAAGATCTTTTGATGTTTTTGAAGAACCAATACTTGTAGTGAAGGTTTACAAAATAACAAAGTGAGCGGGGCTCACAGAATTGCACCCAACTGACCAGCTTCTGACCTAAAAGGTAATGTGTATGTGAAATTTAATTCAGCGCTGGTCTTCTTGGCCACATAGCATGTGTGACACAGGACGATTCCGTCGGGTAATATAATACACACACCTAAAGAAGTACCTAAGCTTCAGCAGTTCAGTCCATGCAAGATCTTAACGAATATACCATGGTATGTACAAAGCTGGCAGTCTTTGCTGAACAGTACTAGTGACACCTCCATATTCAAGTCACCTTATGACAGTGTTCTCTGTATGGTCGTTTTAATTTGAGTCATGGATGTTCTTTTCCTCAGTAAATTTGGCTTTGAGATACTGTAAAATCTGAAAGTATTGTTATAAATTTAAAGGTCACATTATTTCTATAAAGGTCAAACTAGTAGTTAAATGGTAAAAATTCTTATACATACAACAGAGGTTGGCTAGCTGGGGTGACTTCTTGGCTTTTTGAAATGTTGGGAGAGACCAGAATAAGTGTTGCTGCATGTTAGATATTTGTTTCTGTGATGTTCTGTTTAAGATATAGTTCAATGATTTTGAGTGTTTACACAGTATATACATACCTGGTAGTACAACGGTAATTTAATCATTTGAAAATCTAATCATTCCTTATTAAACTGTTTATAATAGGGTTCTGCTATAGGTTATAGTTCTCTGCATTCCTATTTATTACGTAATCAATTTGCATCAGGTTTTTTTAGCCCGGACCAAATTTTATTTACAGATTGATATTCCACTTGTTATTATTATTATCATCATCATATAAATACCAAGACATACCGATGTAGAAATATTTTTTCTTTAAACACAAACAGTGTAAGTGTCGCAATGTTTGAAGACCGACTGGTCCCTTTGTCAAGCTTATTGCCGGAGTGAGTGATTTGTATTGTACGTGTACAACGATGTGATAAAAATACACAAGAATTGTATATTTCTTATGTCACTACCAGGTACATATTCAATCCAGTTTTTACGCTCTTTATCAAGAGGCACACCATCTGGGGTCAAGTGATATGAATATACAATTTTGTCACATTGTTGTACAGTGCAAATCTCTCTCTCAGTTATAGCTTTAAAAAGGGACCAGTCGGTCTTGAAATGTTGCGACACATTTAACACATACTTTGTTTGTGTATAAAGTAAAACTTTGATATCACATGTACCTGTTTCCCAATTGATGAAACTTATTGAAGAATACCAAGTAGAAATATGTTAAGCAGTTCTCATACAAGTTTGTACATTAGTTTTAGAATGCATTCATACATGTGTCAGACATACACCAGATATCCCACTGGATGGATCATACATGTGTCGGACATACACAAGATATCCCACTGGATGGATCATACATGTGTCGGACATACACCAGATATCCCACTGGATGGGTCATACATGTGTCAGACATACACCAGATATCCCACTGGATGGGTCATACATGTGTCAGGCATACACCAGATATCCCACTGGATGGGTCATACATGTGTTGGACATACACCAGATATCCCACTGGATGGGTCATACATGTGTCAGACATACACCAGATATCCCACTGGATGGGTCATACATGTGTCAGACATACACCAGATATCCCACTGGATGGGTCATACATGTGTTGGACATACACCAGATATCCCACCGGATGGGTCATACATGTGTCAGACATACACCAGATATCCCACTGGATGGGTCATACATGTGTCGGACATACACCAGATATCCCACTGGATGGGTCATACATGTGTCAGACATACACCAGATATCCCACTGGATGGGTCATACATGTGTCAGACATACACCAGATATCCCACTGGATGGGTCATACATGTGTCAGACATACACCAGATATCCCACTGGATGGGTCATACATGTGTCAGACATACACCAGATATCCCACTGGATGGGTCATACATGTGTCAGACATACACCAGATATCCCACTGGATGGGTCATACATGTGTCAGACATACACCAGATATCCCACTGGATGGGTCATACATGTGTCAGACATACACCAGATATCCCACTGGATGGGTCATACATGTGTCAGACATACACCAGATATCCCACTGGATGGGCAATCTCTCTGAGAGTTTTTCTGTCAAGGATCATTAAGCTGTTGGGAGCAAACATCTAACTTTTTGTACATGTCTTGTTGGCAACTTGAACACCAGTCAAAGAGTACAAGTAATCAGCGTTTTGTATATGTGCCAGTCAAATGTAACAAAATTTCAATGGACTCATTGAAAACTTGAAAATTCATTAATTTGTCATTGAATGACTCAATAATTTTAAGAACTTGACAGGAAATTACTATTTGAAAAAGAAGATAAGGAAATTACTGAAAAGGTAGAAAAACACTGCTTCAAGTTTTAATGGAAGTGCCTTCCTCTTTTCGAGTCTGATCAAGTAATTCTTTGATAACTTTTTTTTCTGTACAGCCTGTTGGTTTCACATACATATTAGTTTTCAAATTAAATGAAGCTCCGTATAAAGTTTGATGTCTTCAAACTCTAAAAAAAAAACAGCAGTCACATACATTTTGGTTGGAAAGGTTTTAAGGTCGATACATTTATGAATATTCATGAACATCTTATTTAATCTTTTATAGCTTAAGCTTATAAACTGACCAGAAATAAAAATTGATAAAAATTCACACTTCTGTCTGTGTTTCATTGGCTGTGCTATTTTGTCAGTTATGTCAGCTGATCATGAAATCAAATATGTCATATATATATATATATATCTCTCACAATTTTTAATTTCATCTTGAAATGGAAGTTTAGAAAATTGAAATGTCCTTTGTTCTAGTAGTTATAACCATATTTGAGTAATGGATAATTTCAAAAGGCATAGGAAAAGCACCAAGCGACCAGGATTGCCTAATTATGTACTTCAGTTGATGAAAATATGTCCTGATAATGACTGTAACATGATTGTCACTTTTGCATATCTCCAGTCAGTGTGGTTACAAGTAGGTCTCGAACGATAACCATTATACATGTATACAGAGGATCACAAACTACGAAATCCAAGGACAAAGTAAGAAAATGTTGAACATAATATATTGATACAAAAAACACCTGCACCATTGGTAAAGATAAACTTGTATTCAATTAATTCATGATTTGTATACACATAACATTTAGGTGTATTCCTCTGCACAGCATGTGATCAGGCCACTCGGACAGTTAATTGAATTTTAAAACCTGCAATTTGTCAAATTTAGTAGACTTCATTCATTCATAAATTACCATACACATTTGAATCAAATTAAAGGACAAACAACACTAAATGCTACCATGTAAATATGTTTTTCCTTTTAAACTGATTACTGAATAAAAACCATCAATCAAATATAATAACTGGTATTTGAAATATCTTGGATATCCATATTCATTACCAAAAAAATATAGCGTGTTTAATTACTTTTCTAATTAATTAATCGCTGAGGCTGTTAATTATTTAAAACATCTGGCAAATATGAGTTTAGCCACATTTACCAAAGACTACATAAATATCACAAGTTTAACTGTTTATCGTAATTAAGTAACTCTTGGATAGTGATCACATTAGAAACTTGCCCTTATACATGTACAATACCTTTACCAGGTAAATCCGACATTAAAATAAACATAACAGGTACAGGGCTGTACATAAACAGCATAACTTTGTTATACTGCCACATCTGACCGGTAACATAACAAGTACAGGGCTGTACATAAACAGCATAACCTTGTTATACTGCCACATCTGACAGGTAAACATTTGGCATTATAAAGAGATGTATAGAATTATGAATCTAAAATGTTTGAATTAACATACCATAATATATAAAACATGAAGTCTTCATGATCTGCAGGAAGAAAATATGATATTTTTTTTATACTGATCTGATGAGAAATACAGGATCTACCTGTAATGTGAGAAGTTGCATCAGAAAAACTATCAACACCACATGTAGATACAGGCAATTGCAAGTGTGAGTCAGATAGTGGACAAATGCAATAGGTCAGACCAGGATTCCAATCAAACAAAGCTCTGGACATGGACAGACACAATACAAACTCAGATGTCCGGACCCTGATGATTCAAATCAAAATCTGACACAAATTGTGACCGAATTTCTTACAGGGCAACACCAAAGACTCGGACATGATGAACACTAGCTAGGAAATATTGTGTTTCCGGACCGATGATTCTACAAGGATACGCCTTAAGAAGCATATAGTGCTTAAAACGGTGTTAAATTGACATAATTGACTAGATGACTAGCCTTTGTCCTATTTTGACTACATATATACTGTTTTATCATGATTTTCCTTCACAAGGCTTAGATTTCAATAGTATAGGACTTGTGTCAAATTTTGAGATCTTGAAAAATGCTTTTCAGAAAATGCACGATATTAAAACATTATTAATATTTAACGCTATCATATTTGCATCCCAGCACAGATTGTCCAGAGTCTAAACGAAAAATAATAAAAAACAAAGCTGACAAATAATAAGACTAATCCAGGATCTCCAATTAAATATGCAAATATTTAGTTTCAACAATTTTTTGTCCACAAGAATGATTGATATAAGTTAAAAAAAAATGTTTCATAATTGTAAAACAAAAGTTCATATTTATCTAAAGGGAGGTAAACCAGTAGTCAGCAAAACTGTTTCTATATTATATTCATGTATATCTCTTAGGTTAAATCTTAATTAAGATGGTAGTTACAACTGAATGTGTAGTGGGGTGGGGAGGAGGGAGGGTGATGGGAGGTCGGTTTTGTGAATGATGACAGCAAGACACATGTTAATTGACAGGCAAGATTTCATAACTCAATTGATCAGACATCATCACTGCCTGAAAATTACTAGTACATATAAAAACAAAATGAAATGAAATAACATGAACCTTTTTTTCGTTATCATTGTGTCTTGGATAATTATCTCTTAAAACCAATTATAACTTAAAATAGAGATGATGTCCTAAAACAACTGAAGCATTCATAAATGGCCATTCCACAGGTCAATGGTAACATGCATCTAACGGTAACATCTACACACAGATGTTCCACAGGTCCACAGTAACATCTACACAGATGTTCCACAGATCAATGGTAACATCTACACACAGATGTTCCACAGGTCCACGGTAACATCTACACATAGATGTTTCACAGTTCCAGTCAGACTAACTGACTAACTATAATAACAAACACCAGCATCATCGTCAAAGTTTTTCCTTCAGTCGCTGAGCATCAGACGTAGGACTCCTGGCAAACATTCCAGACTGTCTTGAGCGTTGTGTTTTGTCCCAGAAGTCCTACAGATACCATCTGACACTGAGCATTGCTGATATCAAGATCCCACGCCAAATTCTTGTTTCAATCGTTCTAAGTCATTTTTATCACAGATTTCATAAAGGTCAGGTCGCCCCATCAAGGACACAGCCATACGTAGTGTACTCCAAATGTTTTTTGACATAACAAACTGTGGATCTTTCAGTCCGTGGCTTTGACTCTGCATATTTAAGGCTGTCAAGAAATGTTCCACTGCCTCCCTGTAAAGACAAAATATCAATTTACTATAAATAAAATGTGTCCAATTCTGTCAAATATCTTTACAATAAACACATCTTTGCTCATTACACTAAAAGGTTGTAAGGCCAAGTCCACAAGAAAATGTGATGGACTGATACACAGCCAAACTTTTAGAGCACAATTCCAGTTTCCAGGACTTGCCCAGTGGGAGTTTAAATTATTAACCCTGCTCCCAGTCAGGTTGTTTCCTGATCCGATGCAGTTTAAACCCTGCCCTGAGTCAGGTGAACTTGCCCCTAGAACCAGGTTAAACCCTGCCCCAAGTCAAGTGAACTTGCCCCTAGAACCAGGTTAAACTCTGCCCCGAGTCAGGTGAACTTGCCCCTAGAACCAGGTTAAACCCTGCCCCGAGTCAGGTGAACTTGTTCCTAGAACCAGGTTAAACCCTGCCCCGAGTCAAATGAACTTGCCCCTAGAACCAGGTTAAACCCTGCCCTGAGTCGGTAAACTCACCCCTTAAGCCACATTAACCCTTGCTTTTGGTCAGGCACACTAATAACCTGTTGCCCGAGCCAGGTTTAACCCTGCTTCAGGTCAGGTTAACTCAACCCCCCCCCGCCAGGGTAATCTCTGCTCCAAGTCAAGTTGATTCCAAATCTGAGTCGGGTTGCTGTCAAATGTTATTACCATGCAGATGATAAAATAACAGCACTGTTCTGTATATTACGATACCCTCTACTTACTTGTGAGCTCCTAGGTTGATACAGGCTATCCCAAGGTTGTACCGTGACCGTATGTAGCCAGGCGCTATCTGTAGGGCATGATGATAAGCTTCCACAGCCTCCTCACTACGGTTACCGTTGGCAAGGGTAGCACCTAGCTTGTTCCATAGCAACGCATCCTACATGTAAAGGAACAGTCTTATCACTATCGTACTGCAGCAACAAATATTCTCTAGTATGGAATAAGCTTGTACATAAATATATTTTAGTCAGAGAAAAAAAGATGACGAAAATTTCAGTTAAAACTATTCCATAATTTATAGTATGGGGGGAGGTCGGAGGCACCTGTATTAATATATTATAGGTTTTGGGTTGAAATGCAAGACCTGCCTACCATTCCTTATATTAAATCACTTTTTAAGACTTCATCGGTGGTGGGTTCTCTGGAAAAGTGCCTCCCAGCCCTCCCCTGTGGTTAATTCTTGAACAGCCCTTACTGAATATTTGCACTAATTCAATACTTTCTTTTCCAATTGAACAAAATTTGTCTCAGTTACTATTATTTCATTGAAAAATTTCACGTTAATTATCAAGTGGCTATGTAACAAAACAGCTAGTCCTTTAGACTTACCTTAGGCCTGACCTGTAGAGCAGCAGAGAAACAGTCCACAGCCTTGTCATACTCCCCACTGAGGTTAAACAGCACTCCCAGGCCGCTCTACAACACAAACAGGTAGGTACAGAAATATATATATAGGCCTTTCCTATGTGAAATGTCAATGTGAAACACTGGGTACTTAGAATTCTTCTGGTGCACTCTAGTATAAAAATGTACGAAAAATTGAATTATAACTTGGATTTGGTTTGTTTGTGTTTTGTGTCCTATTAACAGCTACGGTAATTTAAGGACCTGCCAGGTTTCGATGGTGGAGTAAAGTCGTGGTTCCCGGAGAAAAACCACCGACCAGTACCTGGGGAGGGCCCCACATAGGCCTCAAACCCACGACCCAGTGGTGGAGGGCTATTGGTAGCAGAATGTCAGACGCCTTAACCACTTGGCCACCATGGCCACCCCTATTTCTTTTACTTGGAAATGGTAATATAAGAAAATAACTTTAAAACTATACTATGACATCGTATAAAATAAATATTACTACATTTTCATAAGATTCTAGTTATATCTAATTAACTTGTGGAGAAATCATTCGCCAAGTGTAATGTTGTACGCTAGTAAATGGTACACACAGTTTGTGCTCATCTTCAAACTGAATTCAGTCTTACCACGCTTCATTAAAATCGTGTGTCACGTGAAGCATTTTATGTTACGGAAATCAAGAGTAGATGGAGGGACAAACACTCCCATATTGTGTTAAAAAAAATTACGATAAAAAAAAAATCTACAGGCCAATCAACAGCTTAAGCAAAAATAACTCTTCAGTAAAAACCCTGGGTGATATGCATGTAGCGGAACTAGACAGACTCAATTGTTTATGACTACGGTAGCTGAATTTGTAGAGTGTCTGTCTATGGTTCGGGGGATCCTTGGTTGGAATCCCAGTCTGGCCTTTACATTTCTCTTTCTCCTGTTACAAGTACATCACTGTTATACTCCAACTTTTGTTTATATACCTGCACATCAGCATCTATATCTTGAGGAAACAGCCGAGCTGCCTGTATATATAAGTCCTTTACTTCTCCGTGTTCCGCACTGTAATATAATAGATATATAACATATATAATAACACTTTGTAATGTTCTCCTTAGCTAGATACATATGTATAATAAGGATGTAAGGATTTATCAAAATGAGTTCAAAAACAGAAACCCTTCATGCTTCGATCGGTAATATGGACATTGTTAAATATAGGTCATTCTGTGGCAATACAACAAGATTGATGTTTAAAGTGGATATCCTGAAAATAATCAGAATATCCATCAAAGATTCTGCCACCGAACTGATATGAAATACTGAAAATGCTGAAAGGACTGAAGGATGACTGATGGAGATGCTGTGCAAGAGATACAAGAGCTGTTGGAAAGCAGCGTTAGTCGTGTCCACAATGAATGTCAAAAATCGTCGTATCTAAACAAGTGATGTTCTTTTTTTTTTTTATTTCTTCCTTGCAACAATGTTTGATCCCCTTGGGACCTCCATGAGAAATACAAGCATTGTAATACAATTACTGAAGGCAAGGTGAGCTAAACTGTTAGGCAAGGATTGTTTGTGTTCTTTGCTGGAACAAATAACAAGCAGTGCAGAGGACAGAAATGATCAAGTTTGGCTGATTCTTTCTAAACTAGTTGCTTTCTAATTTTCATTTTTTTTAGGAGACAGGAGAAACTCTGGCACATACATATCATTCCCCTGTAGCTATGCTTTTTTAAGTGCTAAAGTCTGTTTCATTGAAACCAAATGACACTCTGGAGACCAGTGCTGGTTCTACTGATGCATTATGATGTCAGTTATAGCGATTATTATTACACAGAACGTTTGGATACCTGTCCACATTTTTATAAATTCTCAAGTTTGTATTTCAATATTTCCTATTTCACGCTACTTCTTTTGAAAAGTATCTTTTCATTGGTCAAGATTTAATTACTCGGTAAGTAAGTAACATTCTAGTTTTCCCAATAATGTGATTTAATTACTTGTTACCAGAAACACTAGTCACAAGAGGTCATTTAAGAGGTCATCGGAGGTCACCAGAGTGTGAGGACTAATGTTATAATTTTCATCTGATTATAAATTTTTGTTGGATGTGCTGGTCTTAAAAAGCAGCTCACCTGAATTCTGCGTATCTCTCAGGGTTAAGTATGGCTGTGTTTCTGCCCAAAATACGATATAATTTTAATTTTGAAAGTTTTTTTATCACAGATATTTCGATTGGGAAAACTTAACTACTCAAAAAGCTTACTTTAATCAGAAGAAGCGAGAAAAATTTAGACATATTTGAAACAAGGACATTGACAGGTCAGCAAGGGCCCTGCCATGTGCCTGATCATACATATTCCCCATGATTGCGAAGCAGAAGCAACAGTAACAGTATTGGATTTCAAAATATGGACAGCAATGCATTACACAAGCTTTTATTTGCAAAGAACCATCTACCACTTAGTTTTAATAAACTCAGACCAACAGAACAGAAGTTATAGCTGAAAGGTCTCGGCCAATCAGAAGTCGCGGCAGCTATCTGGACCTATCGGATAGAGATAATAGTATAGGCTCTTATTCACCATGTAGAATATTCACTGATAATAGTATAGGCCCTTATTCACCATGTAGAATATTCACTGATAATAGTATAGGCCCTTATTCACCATGTAGAATATTCACTGATAAGAGTATAGGCCCTTATTCACCATGTAGAATATTCACTAAGTAGAATATTCACTAAGTATAATAAATTTAGTCACTTAGTATATATGGATAAATGCAGACCAAGAGACCAGAAAGTTATAGCCCGATCAGAAGCTTTGTCAGTTATCAGGACTTAATGGATATAGATAATATAAGCCCTTATTCAACATGTAGATTATCCACTAAAGTTTGGTTTGGTTTTATTTTGTTTAACGTCCTATTAAAAGCTATAAGGTCATTTAAGGATGTGCCTCCATGTGTGTTGTGTATGCATACTTGCGTGTGTGTATGCAGGAGACAGGGAAATGTTGGTGTGCTTGCCTCCTTGTGATAGCGCAGATCTGATGCCGACTTTCTGGTGCAAACTCACTGAAATGCCATGCCGAAGGCACCAAGCACAGCATTCCGCAAGGTCACATTATACTGACAACGGGTGAACTAGTTGTCGTCATTCCCCTTATTGCTGAACATTAAGCAGGGAATAACAACTACCATTTTTAAGGACTTTGGTATGTCCCGGCCTGGGGACGGACCCCATTGACTTCCTCACCTGGGTGAATGCTCTACATTAAGGCCAAAAGTGAGGTGTGGCCAAGCAAAGCACTAGGAAATAAAAGGTAGTTAGAAGTAGAAAGAAAGATAAAGATCCCAAATATTGCAATGATTTATTTTGGTCAGTTTTGTGTCCCAAAATAGAGGACACCAAAGAAAGTCCCCAATGCTGCAGGGGGTTCCCACATCAGTCGCCTCCTACGATACATGCAGTGGGTAACAGCAGGTGTACTCTTTTCCCAATCCCCCACCTGCAGGGTGTTATTCACTAAGTACCATGAACTCAATCATATCAATAGAATAACAGTTATAGTCGTTATATATATGTCTTGACCAATCAGAAGCAATGGATTGTGGCCATCTTGAATTCTGGAATCTGGGAATTGTGGCATGTCTAATGTATGGTATCCAAAAACTAATATTTATAATGACAATGAACAATGGCAATTAAGAACAAGCCTTACAATGTAAATTTGACAATATAATATTCATGTTCTATTCCTGGCAGCAATAAACTTGACCTTTGACTGGAAGACATCTTGGATTTTGAGATTCTAGTAATGTGGTGTAATTCTTGTAAGGCATCCAACAAATACGATACTTCCCTCCAGATTTTATAGACAGACTGACATACGGCACTCACATCTCGGAAGTAGGGCCATTTTCTGTCATAAAACCAGTCCTCAGAAACTGACCTGACAACAGACTTCAGAAATCTTCTGACAATGTGTTTTTTAAATCTACTACGTACTTTTCTAGCTATATGTTTATGACAAACAAAAATACAATTCCTGCCATTTTAGCTAAACCAACTAATTGTAGTAATTGCAGAAAATCTTCCCACAACAATTAGACAACCAGAATAAAAACATTACTTCTAGGAGACCACCCAATGGACATTGAAACCTATCAACGATAAATGTTTATAACACAGTTCCTACAGCACTTCATGTATTCAAAAATGGAGGTGACGTAAGGGTTAGGACCATTTAATCCCTGACGAAGGGCTAAGCTCTAAAGCTAGGACGTAGAGTGATTGTTGCGACATATCAACAATAATGTTATAACTCCAATAAAACTGACCAATGAAATATCTCCTCCTTCTGGACTAGCCAATGAAAACATTCCTTCTTCAGGACCTTCCAATGACCTACCTCGACACATATGAGGAGACTTTGGGTTCCTCATCCAGCTGTCCTGGGATCAGGGCCGTGTATTTGGGGTTGTGTTTCAGCCAGGCCTTCAGGGCGTGGCAGGCGTGAGTGGCAAGGGACTCGTTTGTGTAGCTCACACCCAGGGACATCAGGGCAGTCAAATTGTCAGGACTCAGGGACAGACACCTGGAGGTCAACAACAAAAGTCCAAATCATATCAATTACTTGTCAGGCCAAACTAATTAATAATTATCCTGAAAGTCATCGTTGAAACAAATTGAAGACTTAAAGTGAAAGTCTAACATTAAATGGTATATATTAAAATAATTCATGACTACCTGAACTTTTTATAACAGGCCCGAGAACAGCAAAAAATATGATGGTTTACAATTGTTTAGCAGAAACAGCTTTTAATTGACCATTTTTAAATTTGCTGGTACCGTTTGAGAGCAGCAATAGCTGCAGGTTCCTGTTCATTCTCGGCTTGTGATGTACCAAGATATTGCCATGCCTGCAAAAACAAGAATTCAATCAAATAAAACTTCAGCAATGCAATAAATGTGTATAGAATTATCAGTCAATCCATTGTGGTACGAAGCCTATAGCTTATAAGCTCAATAGGGATTGAAATGCATCTTTTGAACAATTCTTAAATACCAGCTGTGATACAATGTACTGTCTATCCTCAATACTATAATCTGCAAAGGACAGGTTTCAGCCTAGCGATTGATCGGGATTTTTTACCTGAAACCAATCAAATAACCTACTGTGTGCCTTCAATTTTGCTATGATATAGTCCAGGGGTGCTGAGACTGGAAGTGAGCGTAACCCCTGGAGTATCGAGGAGTGTGAAATATGTACACTGCCTAGCTACTCAGCAATATCCAGGTGCTTTGTAGTAGCATGATAGGATAAAATCGAAAGTTGTTCAGTTCCTGAATTAAGGCACTTAGACATTGAGTTCCTCAACTTGATGTCTACCGAGTTTTATAAGGTTCTTAAGGCCAAAAAAACCCGTTTCATGTACCAGACCTTAGTTTTTACCTCCGACCCTAACAACTTTATTTCACTTGAACGTACTCCATCCAGTGTTGGGATAGCTTGGAGGAACAAACGAGGCAACTATATATATACCCCCCTACTTCATAGGCAGGTACCAAAACCAAAACCAAATTTAAATCCCATATCATTATTTAAAAGACCTAAAAAAATGTTTTTAGTGATTTTTGAAATTTCCTAAATTTGTCCTTAAATAAGCCCCTACCCTTAAAAAAAAGTAAGATGGAATCAAATCCTGATCAACTCACCCTATTTTTCCAGTCATGTTACCTGAAACATACATTTTTTTACCTAATGTTAATGTTACCCCATCATTCCTCTAGTCTTTTAGTAAGTTTGCTTACCTCCATGTGTTGGTCATTTTTCTGAACAGCTGCCTCAAACAGCAGGACAGCGTTAGGGATATCTCCCTCATTCAGTTTCTCCTTGCCTGCCTGGAAGGGGTCTGGGTGGTCAAGAAGGGGGTTTTCTTTTTCAAAATCATATTCCTGAAAGACGCACAAAAAGTAAAATTATTAAACAAACATGTATTAGAGAGTCTCACCATGAACAATTGTTCAACCTTGAGTATTTCGCCTCTTTCCTGCATCTGGTTCAACCGGTTGGTCTATTTTTAAATGTAACATTTTCGGGTATAAATTAAATGCGGCCTGAGATTCACAACTCAATATCAAATTAGCAATCAAACTTGTGTCTATGAGGGACTCCATGTCAATTTATTTTCCGTCATTATGTATTTGAGAAACTGAATGTCAAAGAATGTTCAAACTTACACTACTAAAACAGACATACCTGTTAGAACAGAAATATTGACATCAAGATTACTGTAAGAACACACATATTGACATCAAGATTTCTGTAAGAACACACATATTGACATCAAGATTTCTGTTAGAACAGACATATTGACATCAAGATTTCTGTTAGAACACACATATTGACATCAATATTTCTGTTAGAACAGCCATTTCGAAATCAAGATTTCTGTTAGAACTTACATATTGACACCAAGATTTCTGTTAGAACAGACATTTTGACATCAAGATTTCTATTAAAACACACATATTGACATCAATATTTCTGTTAGAACACACATATTGACATCAAGATTTCTGTTAGAACAGACATTTCGACATCAAGATTTCTGTTAAAACACACATATTGACATCAAGATTACTGTAAGAACAGACATATTGACATCAAGATTTCTGTAAGAACATCAAGATTTCTGTAAGAACACACATATTGACATCAAGATTTCTGTTAGAACATACATATTGACATCAAGATCTCTCCTCCAGATTCATGTGTTGACTGTTAAAAACTTTTTTTTGTAATTTTCTGAAATATCAAATATATCTGTAAAAAAAAAAAAAAAATGAGTTGATCGTGTTACCTTATATGGTTCTGACTGTTCAAACTCTGTCAGCCAAGGATGGCCATCCTCTCTAGTTCTGTAGACACAAATAAAAACATTTAACATAGAACCATTGAAGGCAAACTCAGAAACAAACAACTCAAATATACAATATAGCTGGGGTGGTGTTTTTTTTACTTCCATTCAATAGTTTTAATTTTCAATGTTTATTTAATGATCTGACCTTGATAGTAGTTTTGATACAGGGAGAAATTCCACTCATAAATGTTTGATTCATAAATCCAATAATTCATAAATTGAATATAAATAGTATTTTACAACGGGGAACAAATTCTGACTTTGCCATATGATTAACGCATGGAGAAATTTGAATTCTTGACGTTTGATTTATGGAAGTTTGACTGTATTTCATACTTCCTTTGTCATAACAACATAAAGTGGTTATAGTAACAATGATTCTGTAAATTCTTGAGTCAAGAAAATAATTTTCCTTAATAAGTTGTAATACCATATTAACTAATGAGAAAAGTTAACTCCCGCTTTCAAATTTTTGAACTGATATTACAGCAGATATTTATATAGAGATACATACTTATCCACGTCCTCCCAATGTTGTTGTAATTTTTCCCAGAAGTCCTCATCCGATGTGTTTCTACTTCCTGCCATCTCTGCAAACTCTTCCTCCCATTGGTCAACAACAGACTTCCCAGCAGTCTACAGGATTAAACGTACAGTAATCATTAGGCAGAAAATAAAATTACTTGTGTTTCCACTATCATCCTCGGAAAAAGTAGGGTAGATTGGTATAAGTTAAAAACATGTTGGCAGAATTTTTATTTTTCCATATTTCAAATCAATATTTCAACTAAACTCACTCTTTTGCGGCTATATATTATCTTAACTCATTCACTCCCCTACATTTTCAAACTGGACTTGCCCAGTCTTTAATATGGTATGGTTCAATTTTGACTTTAGGGGTGAAAAGGTTAAATACATATTAGTGTTTCCCAATCAATTTAACTATGTTAAATATCTATTGCACCAACATTGCTAACATTGCATTTTCCACATCTGAAAAATATTTGAGGAGTCAAGACATGAAAATTTACTTGCACAGTTCTAATTGAGAAGATACAACACTTATATTTTCCTATAATTATCAACAGCCAATGAATGAAACACTGACAAATAAACAATTTAAAAGAAATGCTACCTATACAGAGAGACAAAAACATTGCACTATATAAATTACTGAAGTATTATGCTGTAAGGCGCAAAAAACAAATGTATGTTTCAAGTACTCAGACTGACCCTAACTATTTTATCTCACTCGGATGCACTCCATCCAGTGTTGGGATAACTTGTCCACCTGATGCAAACAAATTTGATGGACAAACAACCAAGGCAACTATATATATGTATATCAAAACCAATTTTAAATCCTTTATTATTTGAAAGACCTAACATTTTTGTAATTTCTTATATCAACCCCTCAGGGACCCCTTCCAAAAAAAAAAAAAAACCTGACCAACCTTCCCTATTTTTTCCAGTCATGTTACTTAAAGCATGCATAATTTGTTTTTTGGCTAAAGAGTGACATTAGTGTAAGCAAACTAGAAGGTAGGGAGTAGTTGAGGACAACTGGATATTGGAGATCTACAAAGACAGAAATCGAAGGAGCTATGAAAAGCAAACACAGTTCAATTCCAACTGAAGCCAAAAGATAAGAACAGAATTAAGCAGTTACTCTAACGGATATAACCCAATCCCCCTTAATTGGTCAAGTATGAACTTTGACCCCTTGAACTTGACCTATAAACCACCAAAATTTAATCAGGAATAGAACTCAAGGTTATCACACAATGGTGTACATCAAACTAAATCTGTTTTCAAATTTGTGAGATATCTTGTACAAAAGATTTTTCCTATGGATGCATACACTAATATAACAGTCAATACTAGGGGGTTTGGAAAAATCTTTAAATCCTCCACAGAAATATTGAAATATTTTGAATGTATAATATTTGGAGTATAACAATGAATACTTTAGGCCACAGGCTAACCAATATATCTGTCTGATTACAATGCAGAAAATGGATAACGTCATGTACACCGGGAAATGTTCACCACAGTTCAGCTTTCGCCTTTTTTGTCCTCCATAATGAGGACAAATTCATCACTACAGCAAACATGAGTAAACACTGTTATGTGTACAGTAATTAAATGTAAGGGTGAAATTAATACTGGGTAAATAAGGATTTCCACAGTAATGGGCAAAACTCTGTCTGGGCAAAAGTTTCCAGACACAGTACATTTTAGTAATGAAATGAAAATGCCTCAAGTTTCATTGTAAAAGAAAAATAAGAAAAGTTGAGCAGGGCAAGCAAAAAGGATGAGCTAGGCAAGGTGTAGGAGAAACAAAGAAAAAAGAAGCTAAATGTGGCGAGGTAAGCGGGAAGGAAGAGGTACCTGATGTGTCACAAACTCCTGGGCCCAATCGTCGGCCCGATCCATAGGAGATTTCTCTACAACTTCGTTATCTTTTATCGTTATTTCTCCATCGCCTATCCTCTTCACAAACTTCATAAACTGAGGACAAATTTGTATACCATGTCAGGTGGAACTTACTCAATTCAATTTTATCAATTCGCCATTCTTATAAGACAAGTTTTAAATGGGAAAGTTTTGTCTAGATACCCTTTTTTTGTTCAATAGACATCAATGACAAAGAAAATTGTCAATATCAAAAGGGTTTTCAATATATCAAGGTAGTATTGTTGAAAAAAAAAAAGAAATACAGTTTATGTCAAGAGATTTTTCTATAGCTAATCATATTGAAGAAACTATGTATACTATCTGTATCTTTTGACCATTTTGTTTGGTTATCAAGATCATACATAAGCAAATGAGATGAATGCTAGGCATAAAAGCATCCCATAAATGAAAAGGTGAGAATGGATCTTCAAGAGGGACCAAGGTAATTCAAGTGATGGTAGCTATTGGGTTAAAGGAAATGCTTGGAATGTACAGAAAATGATTGACAGGAAAACAGGGTATTCTGTGTATATACTCAATGAGAAGGACTAAAAAGCAGGGAACAGTTTGTCTAAATTCCTTTAATTTTGCTTCATGAAACAACAAAACAATCAGCAAGGGTCTCAATAACTATAAATGGTTTCAGCCTCTTACTTCAAACTTGAAAGGAAATCCTGAAAACATGTAGTTATGCTATTGTTATTATTATTGAGATTTTAAAGTAAACAACAACACTTAAGACTTGAGTTCAGTAAAGTATGAAACATTTTTGGCGGTGTATCATATATAACTTACCTCAGAGTTAGAAAGTTTGGGGTCGTCGATACTTCCTACAAATTCTTTGGCTGTCTGAGATAACTCAGCATCGTTGGACTGTTCTGTGTTGAAATCGTCAACCCACTTGGTATCATCCAATATCAACTCTTTCTCAAATTCTTCTGTCCTGTAAAGACATCAGTTTTATAAAATGCAGACAATTAAATAACAGTGTATTCCTATCCTAACTTAATAATTCAAGAGAGGAAGATGCTCTGGATAGCCAACACACACAGAAATCAATGTAGTTGGAGATATCATACCTCTTAAGGTTATATTTACATTTCCACTGCGAGTTCCTCTATAAGCATGAACAGACGAACTTGGGTTCATAGGGCTATGAACACTATTTGATCAGGGTCATTTTGAAGCTTCTCCTCTTGCCTTCATTAACGTAAGACAACTGTCAGAAGCAAACATTTTGACGACATTACGCTGTTCCAAAAATCTTGTTCACAATGACTTTACAGACACTAAACATCGAAAATTTGGAATGAACATTGAAACAATGCCATTCAATTGTTATGCGTACAAACTTTGAGTAACTGCCATAGAACTACAAACTCTCGCCTCTCTTTTACTGGCAAAGTTACGAACTTGACCATGGGAGAAACTACAGTCCCTAACAACTTAAATTTCTGATCCAATTTGGAAGCGTATTATATACCAGTGGTTCATACATTTCACATAAAACGGAATTGTGTATGGTGTATTAGATATTCTGAGATTCAATCAGAAAGAAAAGCTATGAGACACTAAAGACAAGACCCTATTTCTGATCACAACTACCATAGGTGTCAACCCCTGAAACCTCCAATGAGGGAGATCTCCCTCATTCCACATGTTCACTGAGGGAGAAAATGTGTGAAAGGTGACTGAAAATGCTGCGCTCCATTTATCTTTCCCTTTTTATGTATTAAAATAATTCCAAAAAGCATTCATCTGATACATTACACACAACCTGCAGTAACTAGGAGATCATTTGACCACAGAATGTAGATATTGAGTTTGTGTGAGTTTGGACTTGAATAAGGGGAGTTTCAAGGGAGATTGGTAAATATTGGTCAAATGAGGGAGTCTCCCCCCTAATGAGGGAGGCTTGACAGCTATTAACTTCCAAACTGGCATGGTGCAGTGGCTCTACAGCCATTATCAAAATGTATTCACAGGCCAATGACTCTATGTTTCTCACAGCCAACAGGTAGTCATAATATTATTTTTATCGTATATTAATGACTTTACAGATAATTTAATACAAACCAGGGCCTGTGCTCGGATTGGTCGAGATAGTCTTCAGCCCATTTAACATCTGTGGGAGGTAGAATCGCTGGTTTCTGGGACATATACTCATCTGACCATTCATGGTGGCCAGACTCCTTACCATCAGTCAGAAACTCAGAGGCCCAACTATCTTGTGAGGCCAACTCTGCTATTCCTAGGGCTGTTTGACATACACACAGTTTAAGTAATAAAACTATCATTGTTTGTATTGGAAACATTCAAACATTTTAAAGTCTGTGTATTTCAGCATGATGATCAATAACATGTGTCTTACAATTGAAACACCTGTTGTTATATTTAAAGAAGTATTTATGGTCCTATCTTTTTTGTTTGAGTCTATACATTTTTTAAAATGTAAATTTTCTATTAAGAACTCAAACGAAAAAAATAGATTAACCATCAGACTTGACAATTTATATAAATATGTGGTATCCTAGAACTTTGTATTAAAAAAAGAACTCTTACACAAGATTGACCATTGGTCTTAACAAGGGCCTGTTCCTTTATGCGGAACAACCGGTACGTCCCTTTTTAAATGAAACCTTTTTGGGTATAAATCCTGATGGACCTTGGAAGGCTTTGTCAAGGTTCGCCCGAAAGCAGCATCAGATTACTAGGTCCAACCTTATATAATAAACGAACAACTGTGGTCCAACCGGTTCAACCATTTAATAGAAAACGGCTCAAGAGTCAAAAAGATATCAACTGAATACAAAATGTCATCAAATTAATTGCTATGTTAACAAGAGGCCCATGGGCCTTAACGGTCACCTGAGTCTATAGTATTTATTTTTGTTGTTGAAATATGTACCAATTTGAGTAAAAAATAGTATAATGTTAACTTAACTTTGTCAGGACCATGAGCTGATCATTCCTAGACCAATTTTAAGTGAGATCGGCCTATTAGAACTTAGTAGCAAAATAGCGGCCATGGCAGCCAAATTGTATTTCTGATTGACCCGAAAAATAACAACACTTTGTCAGGACCATGAGGCGATCATTCCTACCAACTTTCAGTTCAATCGGTCCAGCAGAACTTGACTTTAAGTTTGAAATAGGTTTTCAAAATGGCGGCCGTGGCGGCCATATTGGATTTCTGATCGACCCGAAAAATAACAACACTTTGTCAGGACCATGAGGCGATCATTCCTACCAACTTTCAGTTCAATCGGTCCAGCAGAACTTGACTTTAAGTTTGAAATAGGTTTTCAAAATGGCGGCCGTGGCGGCCATATTGGATTTCTGATCGACCCGAAAAATAACAACACTTTGTCAGGACCATGAGGCGATCATTCCTATCAACTTTCAGTTCAATCGGCCCAGCAGAACTTGACTTTAAGTTTGAAATGTAAAATGTTAACGGACGACGGACGACGGACGACGTACGACGGACGACGGACGACGGACAACGGACGACGGACGACGACGGACGAAAACGGATAGCAATAGGTCACCTGAGCTAAAGCTCAGGTGACCTAATAAACCAACTATTCCATATCCTATACAGAATTTTTGGTAGATTCCCGAGAGTATTTTTTTAGCTCGGACTCTTGGGTTTTAAAGTACAGGTCTATTTGACATTAATCAGGCTAAAAATTCAGGAAAATTCTGTTCGGCTTCTGAAAATGCTACATGCCAAGGGTAAATTAAAGCTGTACTAAGCATTTATGGTGTAACACTTGCCTCGTTGAGGGGCGTATTTCAGTTCCGCCTCCTCAATCTCCCTCATCTCCTGTAGTAGTCCTCCCATGTGGAACGTTTGTGGGGCCATGGATGTCCGTGGACCCGACAGAAACTCATTCACCATCTTCCAAAAACAAAGGTGATTCAAATTAAATAGTTTATCTTGAAAAGTATAGGACTGAACTGTTTGTATCGGTTTATGACAGTCAGTGAGGTTTGTAACCGTATTAACAAAAATATATTCAAATTCAATAGATTAATATCTTGAAATTACATAATTAACATTTCTGTTTCAGTAAGAGTTATAACAGTAACCAATCTTTCACAAACATAAATATATGTAACCCGGTGTGTGTATATTAGTAATGAGTGCTATCAACTGTCTGTATACACGTGTGTTGTCCCGTCTGGTAAACAGTGTATGTGACGTCATCAGTTCAGAATGTATGTACCAGTGTTGTTATGTTCTGTTCCAACATTCTGACTGAGTTGTACTTACGACGTAGACCTTGGACCTGCCCCTTGCACAAATAAAGCACCCTATGTTCCAGCCACTATATTTTGAAAAGTAACCAAGGAAATTTTTTTTTCAATGTCTTCGACAGGAGTCGAACCCGGGACCTCTGGTTTACTAGTCTTACACTCTACCGAATGAGCTAAAAATAAATTCTCCCTAGCCGAGTCGGTAGGAAGTGGCTAGTATTTTACCAGGGTGACATATATGTCTTATGTATTGATATTTTATTAAAACCTAACATAAAGTTAAGTACTGTGATGGTTATAACTTTAAGTATTCCATTATAGTATCTTAATATATCTAGAAATATCTTTCAAGTTCATATACCACTTACCTCATGCTCAGAGATTTCGGTGATTGGACGATTTGCCTGTAAAAGTAGAACCAAAACCGATTATTTTTAAGCAATACGTATACATACATCCATACTTTATTAACAGATTAATTTGACAGAAAGAAAAAAATAACAGTATATGCTAACTAATGATAACAAAGATTCAATTGATCATTTACAATGCCTCACCACAAAACATTTTCTTTCAGGAATTCTGTCTCGTGTGCTCCCTCAAGGAAATTATTCCTTTGTCTTATTACCAAAGACAATTCTTCCAGAATTTCTCTTTGGAAATTATTCCTCAAGCAGATTATTAGAATTTATCCCTGATGTGAGGTATGGATAAGGTTTTTCAAACCCAAGGGATAAAATATTTAGCTGGAGACCTGAGGCTTTGCTGAGGGTCTTTTGCTGAATATCTTATCCTGAGGGTTTGAATAACCTTATCCTTACCTCCCATCAGGGATGGATTCTATTTCTTGCTTTTTGCCTAAAACCCATAAAAACAGCTGCTCTCCTAGTAGAGTTGTAAACTTTCTGCACATTTATCATTTACATATGCAGCACGGATTGGCAATTGTTAATGACGTCAATGACCCCAGCCAGCCTGCGTGTGTAAGCGATCCAGAACTGTGGGTCGGATAGAATTTTCCAGCACCGCCAGAAATGCGGATATCTCGGTCTAGTATGCAAGAAAATATTCTCTCAAGTGTTTTTCCATGTTCTCTTACCCTCTTATTTTTGATAAATATCTAGAAAATGTCTGTAAAACATGAATGTTTAACATTCCATGCAAGTTAGGCCATTGTTTGAAAATATTCTATAAATAGCTAAAGTGATCTTGACCTTGACCTTTGAACCCTGAAATACTATCTCATCCTGGCATTCTCATATTTGGCCTTTGTTTAAAAAAATTCTTGTACTTGACTGTTTTTATTAAGTTTGATTGTTAACCCTTTCACCACTGTGGACCATAATGGATTAATCCATATATTAAATGCATGGTAGAGTCTACTAAAGTTACATAGGGGTGAAAGGGTTGAGAAATGACATTGAATCAAGACGGAATGGAATGGATGTGGATGATAATATACGTATACCCACCCAATCAAATGGAAGGATTAAATATATTAATCTCATAAGTGTTTACACTATTTCTGCCACACACATGTCATAGAGGTACAATATTACTAAGAGTGTGCATGGTAATACTGTAGAAATCTTACCACTCCTAGATGTGATGGTGGTCTACCAGGTACAAGCCCTTCCTGTAAAATAACAAAAACAAATATTTGAATTTTAACACAAACTTATATGTTCTTTTTCACATTGTTATTTGGTTTACATTGATGTCTTTATACCAATATGGAAAAAATATAATATTACATATTTTCAATATATTTAGCAGAACTGGACTGGGTTGATTGCCAGTTAGCTCCCTTGGTTCAAAAGTCTCTGATTTGAATCCTTGTCTGGCCTCACGTTTACCCCTGTTATATCTGACCTCTAAACTCTAACCAACTGAGAAACCTGGTATCCAGCAATCAACTTAGTACGTAAATACTTACATGAATTTTTCAACAGAAATGGTTAAGAATTCAGTTTGATCATATTAGTAAAGCAAATGAAGTCTATTAGCATTGACATATGTACATCTAAGTTTAATGTAACAGCACAAAGAAAATACACAAACATCTTTCTGACTGATCATTATCAAGTGCACTGGGTTTTCTCCAGGTACTCTGGTTTCCTCCCACTTTAAGACCCCACGCACTATAGATTATGACACTCAAGAAACTTGATATGTATAGTGTTCTATATAAAATAATGAACCTTTTGTAAATTTCAACCATACCTGTCTCATTGCCTTGTCCTGAGTGAAATGACTTGTCAACTTCATCAAGGAGTTGGCCCCTCCACACTCCCCTTCCACAAGGTTTCGCATTGCCATCTTTGTTTCAGCAAATGATTATGTAATTCTCTGATGGACAAAAAAAATATATGTCTTGAAAGATCGCAAAAGAAAAGTTGCATCAGAAATAACATTAAAATTGCTTGATAGTATGTATACGTATAAAGATACTTGGTTTTTTTTATCAAGTTTCAAATTTTCATACCTAATTTATATGACTTTCATTCTAAATATATCAAGTAATGCACTGTGGTATATAATATCAGCCTATACAACAAGGCAAGGTATTGTGAAGTCGCAGAATAATATTTCTCCATTATACCCCAACCCAAGACAAACTTTGGTATTAAGAATGTACAACATGCCATTAAACTGTGCATAGTGGGAAGACATACTCCTATATAGAATTTGGTGATTGTATGTAGGTTACAGGGTATATGAAATAAATGACAAAGTGATTTTCAGAGAAGAAAGGGCCACAACTCTATATTTTGGCACAGTTTCAGTATAGGGCGGTCACATTCTGCCAATCGAAGAGGTATTCACATGCAAAATTTTACTATGTGTAGCTATAGGCAAAAGGGTACATTTGTACAGTATATGAAATGTGTTTTTTTCTGACTAAGTGTTTTGTGTTATAATTTTGTATAGAGGTTCTGTGCCCCATCAAAAACAAATTCAAATAAGAAAGTTATTTCGAGCTGAACATTCAGTAGGGAATTATAACGACTGGGCCTGGGGACAGGTTACCCACTGCCTTTCCAACTTGTGCAAATGTTCATTACTAATACCAAAATTGAGGTATTGCTAAGCAAAGCACAAGGAAGCAAAACAGTTATTAAGAAGTATAGAGAGAATATATAAAGATCCATAACATTGCAGATATATTTTGGTCGCTTATGTGTCCCCAAGTAATTATAACAGGTACACATGGATACAGGGTTTTCTATACTGTAAGTGACATGAAACAAGTGGTCGTAAATGGAAAATCTCCATTGAAAATGTACAAAGAATTAAGGGCCACAAAACAGATAGAAATATATCAAACCTACCATACAATGAAAGGTTACGAAAAAATGGGACTGCTTACAGTCGAATATAGAAGGGAGAGAGCAGACCTCATCGAACTCTAAAAGATCCTATATAACATCGACCATGCATGTAGACCATGAAAATATGTGTAAACTGGCATCAAATGTGGGGACCAGGGGGCATCCAATAAAGCTGTTCAAGAAACCGTTTCGTCTTGAAGTAAACAAAAATGTCTTCAGTAACAGAACAATAACAACATGTATGGAATAGTCTTCCAGAAGTGATTGCCACAGCAATGTACCTGAACAGCTTCAAAACATAATTACCATTTCATTACCAACAGGTCTAAATTCCGGGCCCGTTTTTACAATTAATACCATGGACACCACATGTGTTTTTAAAATATTTATACTTTTACAGATTGTTCGGGAACAAATAAAAAAAGTGTGAACTTTATATAGTATGTGTATAAAAATATACTAAACGTGTGTTCAGATAGAAATAAAACTGTTAGTCAATTTATAATGTGCGAGTAACATTATCTATACCGCCATAACTTATCAATGTGTAAATAATGGACTTTTAATCAATTTAAGTGCAACCAGATGAACATTATCAAATAAGTAAATGAAATACAATCAAGACATCTCCAAAAGCTAAAAACTATGTAGGTTACAGTGAAAAGCGTATCCCGAATTCTGTAGCGTGCAGTTCCCACGCTAGATGCCTCTTACAACATGCAGACTGTGGGTAACGGTGGTACAATATTTTCTCAATCCCCTGTCTGCAGGGGTGAACAAAGAGTAGTATGTTAGAACGTGTATGCGATTGTATAGAACTAATATTTATGCCCTGCCTATGCTCTGCCATGCAATATATATAAAAAATGTCTCGTCGTCAGAAAGCTACGTTATTGCAGCTAGGGATTGATTGTACTGCCAAACAGTGTTCCAGAGGAAATACAAAATTGACAGGAAGAGAGACTGTTTTGGAGTTCAAATAGCAGAGAGATGTACATTATCGTTTAGTGGTGACGTTCTTATGGTGAGTTATTTATTGCCACTAAAGGATAAGTCTTCATTGCAAGACTGTTTTGTCACACTTATGTTAGGGTGAGAATCGCCTCCATTGTAAACTTTGTCACCTCCCGTCATACAACTCTACATAACGTTAACAAGTGTCTGAAATCCTGTAAATAATTATGAAAGGTGGAGTAAAATCGTCCACGAGGCTATGTTGCTTACATTTAGTGTGATAATATTGCCATCAGAATGTTGTATCATTATTAAAAATAAATAAAGCTACTGTATACATGTCAACAACCTGTGCTACCGATCCGCGACCTGTCAACAAAGTTATTCATGACCCTGTTACAATTCCGGATAAAAAATAATTTGATGTTATTTGGAAGAAAACTACGCGCTCATGTATAAACATACTGATTTAAACACTACAATGTTTACCAAAAGGGTGCCCAATTCTTCGTAAAGTACGAAACACCTTCATTCACCATGTTGAGGGTCCATCGTTCACAAAATGACCAAACAACTTCGAAGATTGGGTGTACATACGCGTTCCGGAGCGCTTCACATTTTATAAAAACATAGTTCTAAAATTATACAGATGCAACATATTTTTCATCTGGAAGTAAATCATATGTACAAAGTACTACATGGTCTCGATATTGTGTAAGTTGTGTATAGCATTATCAGATTGATATATTGTCTACTTATTAACAAACCTTTTGGAGATCTTGATTTTGCGGTGTGCGCATTAATATACAAGGTGCTTGGTCGGCCATATTGGATTGTTGACATTAGAGAAGAGTGTCAAATTAGAACGTCAACGCGTTAAATCGTGATTTCAAAGATAATTAAGTTGCTATCGTCACCTGAAGAAGATGCCTTCATCAGCAGATCAAATCCTTCAAGGATTCAAGTTGTATCCTTTCAATTTGTAGTGTTCACTTAGAATTTGGAGCATATGCATTGGCAATTCAGTTACAAGACTCGATATGTCGATAAAAGGAAGGGAGGCGTTAATATGGAAAATTAAAGCAATTAAAATGTACAGGTATAATGTGTCAACTTTAAATTGGTGACACATGTTTATTTTGATAAAGTGAGATATTTGCTAAGGAAAATATTCCAGCCGCACTTCCAAATTGCGAAATAATTTTAAGCTATCATCAATATATATTTGCAGACAATAGACCTAGGCCAGCCACTTTTAAGATAAAATCTGCATGCATAAGTAATTACAATCTGAAAGAATGTATGTATAGCTGTTTTATCCTAAAGGTCACGTGATAATGGCAAATGCTTCATGTAACGATTTTGTTGATTAATAATGTGTGTATAGTGTGATATTGCAAAACATTAATAATCGAATCAAATTTTTTATCGCGTTTGTACATGTGAAGACTGAGAGTGTCACCTGATACTTCATTAATTTGTGCAGGTAAAACGAAAAAAATCCCCATTATTTTGACCTATTTGCAGGTTTCAAACACAATTTATGCCAGAGTGCATTACCAATTTTATAATGTTGCACAGTTTAAATTTAAATCAACTTAACTTATTTGATAACTAGCCCATTATTTGTAATATACCATTTAAAATTAATCACATTCTACTGTACATTTAATGAATAATTAATGCAAAAGAAAAAATCATGCGTTTCCATGGAAATATACAGGCCTTTTTTTATGTCTGATTATAAATGGCCCAATTCCCTTCTCTTATTTTGGCATTATTTTCCCCTATTTCAGTTAAAAATTCTCCCACATGTAACTTAAATACTACCTCATGAATATCGGTCATGTTTTTTTGTGTTTTTATTTCTGTCAGTTCGACAACCAAGTAATTTATTTCATTTTCCCTGTGTTCATGTACTCACTGTCAATATTTTATGACACTGTAAGTGTTTATAGTTGGCCTTGTTTACAGTATCTGATTCAAAGTATCTATAATAAACAGGAAGAACAAAAAATTAAAGTTGTCAGCCAAACCCCCCTCCCTATTTTGAAAAAAAATGCACTAACTTTCTATTCCTGCATTAATCTCTGGTTTCCGTTTACCCTACCTACCCTAGATTTTGTACTGGCATTTTATAAAGTGATAAGCACTGTTTAAGTCAGAACTCCTGCTCTATATATTATAAGCATAAAATAGTACTGTACAAATATTTTTCAAAATAAAATAAAAATAACCCTACCCTATTTTCTTTCTGAGGATGATTCAGGAAACACAAGTAAATTTTGTTTTGGCCTAATGAAAAATATCTCCAGATAATTTATTATATTAGGGGAGACACCGCCACAGGGGCATGGATCGCTTTACTTGTAATATTAAAAAAAAGGGGTCTCCTCTACTAAAAAATACAAAATGTATTTTTTTAGTAGAGGCGACCCCTACAAAATGCATGAGATACAGTACTAGTCCCAAACGCAAATTGTTCTAGAGCAGGTGAACCATATACATATAGGATTATTCTGTTATCATGAGATACCAAGTGAATTAATGCAATGGGTAATAATCATTGAAACTTTTTCCCCAAAAAATTTGTACAAAATTTTGCATTAAACAAAATTCCTAAAATCATACCTATGAAAATGACCAACAAAACTATGAAAAAATCACTGGTTGTTTTCTCATTCACTGGTGAGATGTTAAGGCTAGTTCAGGCTAGTGGATGTTTACATCCCTGGTAAAATGTACATGTACAGTGTCACTGTGTTTTTAATTGTATACTATAGGCCTTAACTCAGCGCTAGAAACTGGATGAATCTCCGGGATGGAGACAGTGGGAAAATCCTCTGGCAATCTTCTGATGATTTGTAAGTTATCCCATATATATATTCTTCTTACTAATGGCAATGTTTATTTATTTACATCAACCTTGATTAGCTAACTGATATAGCTTACATTGACACAATAAAGAATTTGAAATATATTTACAGTGTATTAAGAAGATGTGGAGTCACCCATTGTAAATCTAAGCACTAGATCTATTGACACTATGAATAGATACTATTTAAGGAATTGTTCCTGTGTCAGTAAATAGAAAATATATTCATCATTCATTTGTACTCGTACATATGTATATATACTATGTGTATAGACTTTCTCAAGCATCTGTTAAGTATCTGTCTATTCATCTTCAGCTATTTTTGTACTACATGTATAATGAATATTAATGAGTGCATGTTGATTCATCTATATTATATTATGTACTTTTTTAACGAGTGCCTTGTGGGAGATTATATAAGCCTTTATTGTTTGCTAAATGAGTTGTACTCTCTAAAAATGAAGTATTTATGTTCTTATAAGCAAGGTTACTTAGATAGATTGCAACACCATTTGGCACATCGATTTTTGAAAGTTGAACGAAATATTAATAGTTTGGACAAGTGACCAGGTTCTGATCCAAGTTGTCCTATGTCCAAGTCCAATCTTGTTTGAGTTATACTGTTGTGATTGAAATGCAAATTATTATATTTACAGATCCAAACCTGATGCAGAACATGAAGGTAAGTGGAAGCTGGAGACATGGCAACTTTTACAATAAATTATAATCCTTACAAAACAGAATGCAGTATTTCAAACATATACACTGTATGCTATGAATCTAATTTACTCATTCACCCCTGAAATTTTATTATGAACTATTCCAACCTTTGAATGTGAGGAGTTCAAATGTGTCTCCAGGGGAAAATGAGTTAACATCACTTCAGTATGTATAATCAGACCTTTGTAACGTCACGAGCCAAGACTTTAAACCTGATCTGTAAAGACCTATGTTTAAATAAAGGATTTCAAGTTTTGGGGTCATCCAATTCAGCTTTAAAAACCCCCAATTTAAGTCTTTACTTGCACAGTTATAACCAACACAGTTTATAGATCTATACAGATGTTCAATACAGTATTTTTTACAAAAGAAATCTCTATTAAAAATGATGTGACCGGTGATTTGAAATCAGAAATAGTTATGTGCATTTCATATGACTTATTTTTAATTTCAATGATAAAAATAACAGCTATCAGCAAATTTAGCTTTGTGGCAGCACACCTTATGTTAATTGTACTGGTATTCCTGTTTGTAGCTCGTGTACCAAAGAAGATTTTAAAGTGTAAAGCAGTGTCCAGGGAGATCAACTTCTCATCACACGAAGCAATGGAATCCTTTAAACTGGAGCAGAAAGTCTTGTTCAAGGGCAAATGTCTAGAAGGTATGCATGTCATATGAGAACATTTGAGGCAAAGATCTTAGTGATGGCACAACATGAAGTTGTTCAAGGGCAAATGTCTAAATTGTAACATCAAAAATTATAAATTAAATGTATATAAATGGAAATCATTTTTAAGGTCAAAAGTTTTTAGACTAAAAGGTAAGAATGTCTTATTTACAGGCAAATATATCTGTTGTTGGTTAAAACCAGAAATTTTTGTTCAGAGCCAAATTTCAGAAGGTTACATCAAAAACCCTTGTTCAATGTGTTACATACCACACACTGAGGTCTGTACCCTTGAGATGACTCGGGTTCCCAATAAAACATTAAGTGACAAAGGAATTGTTCTGATGATGACTTCTTCACCGGTGGATTGATATGTATATACTATATGCCTCTGCAACATAGTGAAGAAAGCAGTAAGTGTTTGCCATGCTATTCATTATCAAAGTTCAGACAGACAGAAAAGAAAACATTTAAAACCCTTTCCATTAATGTTGCAGGGATATAAAAACAGGAGATAAGGGCTCACAAAGCTAATTCCTTAAAGACCCTTTCTTTTTGATGGTAATGGGGTATTAACATAATGAGTGTCATTGAAGCGTGACCTTGGTAGTATTCATCATGCTTCAGTGTTTTCTCCAGAAGGAGGTACTTTGTACATCCCCCATACATTTCTATATTCTGCCTATATCACACTACAAGGCCAATGCCCCCTTGTTTTTCAAATCGTCAGAAAACACTCATACTTCATACAAAAACTTTTAATATTTCATGACAAACTGTACAAAATTAACAGTCCCGACATTTGGTATCAAAATAGAACTAATGATTCTGATAATTCTGAATGAGATTGAATTTAATGGGTCTGTAGAGAAAATTTATGTAATAAATGTAACACATGTAATTATTTTCCGCGATCGATTGTATTTGTGTTATACAGAGTGGTACTTTGAGTTTGGCTTTGTCATTCCTGGATCCACCAACACATGGCAGTCGATCATAGAGGCTGCCCCGGAGAACCAGATGATGCCAGCAAGTAGTCTCAAGTAAGTCTATCACCACCAATCTGTCGCCTAGTGTTGGCTGGTCTGTCACTGACGTAGGCAGAGATTTCAACCTCAATGTAAGACATTTTAGGTGTAGCAAAAGGCTTTCATCCCATTTTGATTTTGAAAGTCCTTGGGACCCCCTTCATTGAAAATTTGGGGTCCTAGGTAAATATTTGGGGTTCTTTGCTTTAAGTCATATATACATAACTAAAATTTGGAGACTGCTTCATTTAAAACCCTGGGCTTTTATGATGAAAGAAAGTGCCAAACTTTGAATGTCTTATCCCGATTGTTGGATTGTCAACATCACGTAGGAGTCTGTGAGCTGGTTTTTTTTTCTAAGTAAGGAAAAGATAAATTATTCTTTTCCCAAGGGAACAATTGGAATGCACTTGTGTAATATGGTAGAAAAAAATCACCCACTCCTAGTACCAATTAGTGTTGACAAATAGAAACTCTCACCCCTTTGGGGTGAGATAGGGGATTCTCTTACCCTGGACAGGTGTAGCCACACTTTTACCGGTGTGGGATTTCTTTGTCTCACCCAAAGGTTGAGACGGGGGGGATTCCCCTTTTAATAACAATGGTATACATATGATGTCACTTCAAAAATACAATGACGTCACGTCAACAATCCATCAACGTCACGTCAACCCTGAATTTAGCATGTAACGTTATCATTAAATTGTGTATATGATACACATTGGGAGAACAGGGTAAGAGAAAAAGAATCATTCACCCCCTTGTGGGTAGGATAGGGGAATCCCTCGGGGAAAGATTCCTCAGTTGCCAAACACTCTGAAAGCGGAGTGTTTGGCAACTTGTCTGTCTTATCCCGCAAGGGGGTGTTCACGGTAAGTGAAAAGCAAGCCAGTCACAACCAGCATATGTTTGACAGATTGTGTTGTCAGTCTTTTGTTAATCTATAAGTATTTGTTGCAAAGATACCCCACTAATTGAAGATAATGATGTTAATGTTGAAATTATTTATTCAACCCTGCGCTGTTTAAAAGGAAGACAACACGGTTCTGATGAGAATGTTCAAGATATTATTTTGCATCATTCTGATTTTCCATTTTCAGTGGAAATGTGATGATCGAGACTAAATTCTTCGATGGTGACCTACTAGTCAGTACATCTAAAGTGAGAATATTCTACGTCTAATAGCTGTGTGAAGGACTGACTTATCATTCTCCCTTACTTCAACAAGAGATCCTCTGTCATTCCATGGCATAATCTAGGACACTGTTTTAGCCATACACAAGAGAGTTTAGGAACGGGTACTGTGTTATGGCTTAATGTTCTCAACATCACTTGAATGGATTTTATGGTTACGTAGGATCACATGGGTGAGCGTGAACAAGGTCACCTTGTGTGAGTCTGGACATACTCATTTCCAGCTTAACACCGTAAGATATATCAGTTCTTGGGCTGTCGACTTCAAGTGATGTTGAGCTGTTAAGATGTTGAGGTGGTATCTAGTTCAAGCTGTTTGCTTGTGGTAGGTACTGAACAGTGAAAACGAATTTAAATGTTGAGTACATTTGTGATAGAATGAGCGAATATTTAAACAAACGTCTGTAAGTAAATGATTGAGGTAGCAGAATTATTTGAGTGGGAAAAGCAGAGAGAGAGAAAGTATATATGACAGACGAATTTATGGATAGAAATAAATTGTACTATATATTGTTTCAATTATATATCTATCATAATGATGTATATTTATAATTATTTTTTATTGCCTGTTTTGACTCCGTTTTATCAATAGATTTAATACTGGATACAATTTATACATTATTAATTTTGTTTGACACTTCATTAATATCAGGTTATTGGATATCGGTCTAGTTTAGGTTTATTGACGTTGATTCTTTTCATTGTTGTTGTTTATGACAAAGTAAACATAGATATCAAAGTTTTCACTTTATAAACAAACAATGGATGTATTAAACGTGTTGCAATGTTTCAAGACTGAGTACTGGTCCCTTTGGCTTTGTTAAGTTATGACTGAGTGAGCAATTTGTATTGTTTACCTGTACAACACAAAAGTAAACACAGATGATTAGTGAAATGAAACTTTCACATTTCGTTAATGAGCTTATAAAAGAAAATTATCTGAGCTGAAAATTGATTTTTTTTCAAATAGGAGCTTTTTGATTATGATTGAGTTCAATTTAATGGCCTTACAACACATATAACTAAACTGATATGTGCAATACTTGTTGAATAATTTCATAGAAATTGTATTTACAACAGAAAATATTTCTTTTACAAAAAGCAGATCCACAAAATTATAAGTAATTGTACAAGCTAAAAACGTTCAACTTTAGATCATCCCTTTACCACTGCACTGCTTTTTTTCCTGTATACAATAACCTCCCCTTAACTTCCGTTTGGATATAACTAGCACAGTTGGGCTTGTACACTTCCGTTGACCAGCTAGAAGCTCAATCCATTTCAGTGATGGTATATAATAATAATAATAGAGGTTCTTATATACCGCTTTGTTACAACCTAGTTCGTAGGTCATCTCAAAGCGGTTCACAAATTATTATCCTTGATTATAGGGCCTTTGCAACCAGTCAATATCTTTCGCAACTCCCTGGGGAGCATACAGCCAGAGCTGCCATTTCGGCGCTAACAGCTAGCATTCAACAATTCTAGCACTTCCCAACCGCATACTCATTTACAGATGAGTTGACTGGAACAAGCGGAGTAAAGTATCTTGCTCAAAGAAACAACACAGTGCTGTGCCGTGACTCGAACTAGCAACCCTTCGGTCACCAGCCCGGCATCCTTCCACTAGACTACCGTGTCTACCAGATTCTTATCCCGATTTGCCCCAGAATATTTTACACCCTGAACACTTTTCTTATAAAAAAAATATTGATCTAAGCTATAGTCATGTCAGGGAAAATAAGTTTTGAATGCATATTTTCAATTTTTGTCAGTGGTACAGGGATCTTAAATTTTCAGGAAAGTATTTATTTTCTCCTTTTGTATAAATGTATCATCTGTGAGTAAAAAATGAAAAAAAGAAATTGCAGATACGTATTTACATGAGTATTTTGTGTTTGCTATGACTATTTCTCATCACCAATACACATGTAGTATAAATCTAGTTTTACATCAAAGGGTAAATTGAGTATTTGTACTATTTAGCTTGAATCGTGAGGAAGTAAAATACTATATTTGCATTTCACTGTGTAAACAAAACACATTTACTTGTGCAATATACAAAGATAATGTCAGAAAAAATATTAATTGTTAACTCATTCACCCTGTAATTTCATAATGAACTATTCCAACCTTTGAATTGGAAGAGTTCAAATGTGTCTTGAGGGGTTATGAGTTAATGGAAGATTTCATGACCATGTATTTGTTGGAAAGAAAATTTGTTGTACCATTTGGTATATTGCTAAAAGAGAGATAGCTCCTATAATCTATTTCAACTCAAATATGTAATGTAACATTGTTTACATAGATTTCTGAAATTAAATCACACAGGGTTTTCAGTAGACCTGTGACATTTAGTAATTTGAGCAGTCAAATAACATTTTCCCTGAATATTTGAGGGTCCTGTCAAATATACGTGTCGTTTCCAACCCAAGAGTTGAAGCCCGTTTTAGGGAGTCAAACAGATGCTCTCAAGGGTCTACTGAAAACCCTGATAACAAAATTATAACACACCAATTTATGTGTATTTGTGTTATCAATATCTGCTTATTTTATTTATAAAAAAAGCACGCTATTATACAAATTAGGCAGATGATGAGGGCCCCTTTTGCATATCTGGTTCAATCAGTCTGTCTTGTTTTTAAATGTAACATTTTCGGGTATAAATCCTGGTGGACCTGTGAATGTTAATGCAGGCCTTGAAAGGGGTTGTTAAGGCTCGCCTGAAAGCAGCATCAGATTACTAGGTCCGACCTTAAATCATAAACGAACAACTCTGGTCCAACTGGTTTAATCGTTTGGATCACGATGGACGAATGTGGCCTAGGAAATAATAGATTTGCGATCTGTGAATATACTGATCTTATCACTTTTATTTTGGTGTTTCTTTGATTGTTTTCAAGCTACATGTAAGTTACGTGTATCATATGTCAAGGCAACAGCTGGGGTATCTTTAACACCCAGGAATATTTAGGTTTTATCTTCAGCAGTCTTGTAAAAGTGAGAAAAGCATGAAAATGTGAAAAGCACTAAAATAAGTACGTTTACAAAAAATATTTATTGTATTAACAGAATTTGTTCGCTGTTAGGGTAAATCATTTTTAGAAGGTGACATACCTGATCAATCTTTGTTTTGCTTTTGTAGAAAGTACAGTAATATCAATCAATTTTAATCATTTCTTAACCAAGATTTTTTTGTCAAAGTTAAGCCATAGTAGAGTTCTGGAAAAGAAATGTGAAATATGGTCATGTGTGTTCTCATAAATCATGATATGTGTTTTCTGACAATATTATCATACAATGTAGATGTCGAATGGATTGATGATCATTTTCTCTGTTATCTTTGTCTAAATCTATATCATAAAGACATTATTTATTTGTATTTGTGTATGTTAGTGTATTTTATATGACTAGAGAACGTATTTACACCCGTGTAGTTGAAATAATCTTTATAGATAATTCATAATTTTGAAAAGGAGGTCAACTTTTTGTAGATATCCTATCATGTCCAATCTCATGTCCACTCTGACATGAGATTCAATACAGGGAAACACAACTAATCCCTGCGTTAAAGACTTGAAACAAACTCATCTCGTGTATGTACAGTTAGACTTTCAAAAACCCTGTTGATTCATGCTTTCTTTACATTTGTATAACATTAAGTAAGATTTTCAAATTAAGAAAAATATCGCCCATTAAAAAAAGAAAAATAGGTATGCAAACGAGAAATTGAAGAATGGAGGGTATACTGTATATCCTTACCTGGGACAATTCCTCTGTATATCACACATTGAATTGTAATATCTAGTTCTCCTATCTCCATACAGAAGTTTTGACATCATACAGGTGTTCAGTACCATGTTGCTTTGTTCAAGTTCATGTACCAGGGGACCTGTTTATTTATGCGGAACAACCGGTTCATCTGTTTTTAAATGTAACATTTTCGGGTATAAATCCTGGCGTACCTGCAAAACTTTATGCAGGCCTGTTAAAGCTTGCCTGAAAGCAGCATCAAATTACTATAGGTCTTACCCTATTTCAGACCTAGTAATAAACGGACAACTCCTGTCCAACAGGTTCAGCCGTTTTGGATTACGATTTAATAAAAACTGCCCAGGATCCTGAGTTGAAGATCAAGGTCCCTAATACTATAGATAATGTATTAACTTCTGCTTGATATACATTGTACATTATCCAGTTTGTCTGGTGAAAATAATTTTGAATCCTTAAAAGAATTAAAGACTTGATAATTTTGACAGTATCAACAATTATAACATTGTGTTGTACATTACGTTTAGCTTGCCCGACAACAGAGGCCTGTATTTTATTTAAGACAAAAGTTGACTGTACAACTAAAATGTTTATCACTAAATCTATTTGTGTGTGTGTGTGCTTTTTTTAATTCTGAAAAAATCTGCAGCCATTGAATGACTGTCAAATTTTTTGATTGATATACATTTATGCGTTATCTTCAAACATTCCAAACTAAGCTCAGAAGTCCTTTTTTATTTTTACCTCGCCTTAAAAATGGCATCAGTATTCGCATAATCATGGTAACTTTATTTTACAACAATTATGAAATAAGTCATTTCAACTTATATTCATCACTCTTGTTGGCCAAGATGTTAGCACGCAGAGGGTGTTAATGTGGGAGGAAACTGGAGTACCTGAAGAAAACCCATGTGATCACCCTGGTCGTCTTGGTAGTCTTGGTAATAGGCAAGTGGGCTGCTGGATCCACTACGCCAACCAACCACCCTTACATATTTTGGATTTTAAATGGGCTATGCTTTATATCACTACAGTGTGTATTGTATTTGTTTGTCAATACACTATAGAAATGTAAACAGCAATGTAAATAAAGGCTACTAGAAACAGTTAACATATTCCGATTAATGTTACGATTTCTTTACAGTTAACTGTTTTGAATATATTGATCCAATATTTACATGATTACACATTTATAATGAAACCATATTTAAGGCTATGGAGATGTTTTCAGATGAACTAAAAAGGGGGCAAGTATAGGCAGACAAAAAATATGAAATCATGCTCCTCCATTGCATTAACATATATTTAAATTACCATTTTGATTATATTATTTTCTTAACTGTTTCTTAATTCTTTTACTTAAGCTTATGCATTGGAATACTATTCAACAGAGTACCCCTTAGATTCTGCTTTATCAGAAGTTAGCTATCAAGGCATTGAACATTTTTGTAAAGTGTGAATTATTGTGAGGGGTGATCATGAATGATAGTTTGTTCAAGAGATTTTTTTAAAACATTGCAAATTTTATGGTAGATTTTGATGTTTGTAGTCCCATTGAAGGATTTTGTAAATTCTTTGATCAAGATCTAAGTAGCATAATTATACAAGGAAGGCAAGTTTTACACCATTAGACAGGACACTCCTCAATCTTGGCACCAATTAACTGGCAATTTCATTTTCATTATGAATCCAAAATTATTTTTTTATTTCTTTTATGATATGAAATATATATATAAATCGGTATTAGTCATAAGGGCTATTCCATAATGTATCATATGGGGGAGATGGGAGGCACCTGCATTATTATATTATGGGTGGTAGGTTTAAACCAGATCTGCCATTCGATCAGTTTTCCCTTAAAAAGTGCCTCCCACCCCTCCCATACCGTTATTTCTGGAACAGACCTATAAGTGTAAATCAATGTACGATATATTGGTTGGATATTCTGTAAAGTCACAATTTTCATGAAGTGTGATTTGCCATGTGAGTAAGCTGTTGTGTGAACCATATCATCTGTGAAAGACTCAACACCCTAAATGGTCGCTGGGGAATGGGTAAGTTTACCTGATCATCACAATCAATCCTGTCAGAATGAAAACCTGTCGGTGTCTTTAACCCTTTAACCCCTATGTAACTTCAGTAGACTCAGCCATGCATTGATACAGATGTGTCCACTATGGTCTACAGCGTTGGAAGGGTTAATGTACTTTCAAATTTGCTGTCCCTCCTGCTATATATAATTTCTGTGGGTACTTGAATTGGGACAAATACACACTGGGTCCTCCAGGTATAACTGTACAGTTAATTGCTAGCTACACTACAAAATTTTGTCAATCACACAGTCACCAAAAGTTTCTGGCTTTACTTTAGCTTCCTGCTAAAAAAAAATTGAATGGGGAGGGGGTATTGCCCCACATACTTCTGTTAAGAGTACTGGGTAGATTTCAATCGGAGTTTGTACACTTGCAAATATACAATCTAGTTGTTAAATATGCAAGGTTTTTTTCAGTTTGAATGATATTAATCTATTAAAACCAAGCTTTGTCTTAAGGAGTTGTGGGGAAATTAGTTACCTGTGGCTAACACTTATTATGATACCTTCTTGAAGACCCTACTGTGAATAACTAAAAATACTGTCAGGTGTTTTTTTCATACCCTATTAGCATTTGAATTTCAACATTACCTTACAAAGTTTGTTTAATGTCAGTTGATTATGGACCAAATTTATCAAGCTAACGATTGTACACTTCAAGTTTTCCCAAAACTGATACACAATAATTATTTTTAAATTCAAACAGCAAACCAAAAGAGACAATCTTACAGTTTGTTTGAGGTGTACCATATGTGTCTTGTGTGTTAAGATTGTACCTTGCTTATCATGTTGTCAAATGTCTCTGATGTTTTGTGTGTAATGATCTGATTGTGTGTTGTTTTTTACACTTCAATTTTAGTACATAGGAATACCGATAATGTGTTACTTGCGTATACACTACATACTGTAAATAAGTTTTTTTATAAAGAGTTTTTTTTATTGTCGCACTTGAAAAAATAATATTTCGAAGAAAAAATGTCGAGAAATATTTAGACAACATTTCTTTGAGTCATATAATCTACGTGTTTTCAATGTTTTAAGTTATTTATTTTAATAATTAACATCATTAAACTTTTCTGGATGATTTGACAAAAATAAATATCTAATAATTTCTGATGCCAATCATCTGCTCAACATATTTCTTTTCAATTATTTTGATAAAAGTAGTGAAAATTGAATCACATTTAAAATTCTGAAATGTGTATATATGTTACAAATATGATTCTTTTAAATCACAAGAACACTTACTTTTTCAAGAACTGTATGTCAGTCCCTTAGGTGTACTAAAAATGAGTATCGTCATATTAGCGTTGATGTATCATGTGATCATTTGGCCAGCCATGTGTGACAGAAAAGCGTCTGTTGTAATAGTTATCCATTTCCTAAATTGTGCACATCCGTCCACTTTTATTGTCACTCTCAAGTGCTGTATACTTCTAATTGTTGGTCACTGGAATTGTGGTCATTTCTTTTGAAATAAAGAAAAAGAACTTAATTATGACGGTTTCATATTGATTTTTAGCTCACCTGGCCCTAAGTGAGCTTATGCTGTGATGATATTTGGTCAATAGCATGCTGAGTTAAAGGGTAATCAATTTTGTTCAAATAAATGACCTTCACCAATTTTTAAGGTCACAGGAGTCAAATACTATGAAATCTTCAACAACTTCTAAATAACCAGAAGGCCCAGGATGATGGTGTTTGGCTGTTAACATGCTGGGATGAAGGGCTACCAAGTTTGTTCAAATGAATGACTTTTATTAGGTCAGCTGAGCTTTAGCTCAAGTGACCTATTGCTATCCGTTTTCGTCCGTCGTCGTCCGTTAACATTTTACATTTCAAACTTAAAGTCAAGTTCTGCTGGGCTGATTGAACTGAAAGTTGGTAGGAATGATCGCCTCATGGTCCTGACAAAGTGTTGTTATTTTTCGGGTCGATCAGAAATCCAATATGGCCGCCACGGCCGCCATTTTGAAAACCTATTTCAAACTTAAAGTCAAGTTCTGCTGGACCGATTGAACTGAAAGTTGGTAGGAATGATCGCCTCATGGTCCTGACAAAGTGTTGTTATTTTTCGGGTCGATCAGAAATCCAATATGGCCGCCACGGCCGCCATTTTGAAAACCTATTTCAAACTTAAAGTCAAGTTCTGCTGGACCGATTGAACTGAAAGTTGGTAGGAATGATCGCCTCATGGTCCTGACAAAGTGTTGTTATTTTT